>NC_045427.1:459118664-459286164 GCF_902635505.1 Sarcophilus harrisii
AGAGAAAAGAAAAAGAAAAAATATGATTGCATCAAGGCCAGATTTGAAAGTGTTAGCACATCACCAGTGTGCTCCTGTTTGGCACGGGTTTCATGCCCAATACCCTGCTCTGGCACATTAACAATCTGTGTATTCATTTATCAGCAGTACATTTTGAATTGTATATTTATGGCACAGTGCACTTTTCATAGCTGAAAATTAATGAACATGCCTCTCTCATAACAAACAAGCACCTGTGCTGCATAGTTAGTAATCGGAAACAGATTTATTTTTATTAGTGTATATGTGGGCAAAATTTCTATTAAAAAACTAGGTTAAAATCTCGCTGATAAGGATATAGTCTACCAATGGATACCTTTTGTTTTTATAAACATCTAATCATAATTTTTCCCATAATATTTTCATTTTATATTTGGTGATAATGCCTTTAAATAGAATGCAATCATTTGTTTTCAAAACCTACTTGTCTTGACAAATCATGTCCTGTGTTCCTGCCAGCCATTGCCTACAATAGGGAAAATGGAAACCCACCGTAATGGGGAAGAAAAGAATTGAAGACAACCATTTCTTCCAGTTCCTACTTCTGCCATCAAACAGAACCTTTGATAACAATCAACTTTGAATTGCCATTAATCTACTGACACATACTCAGTTCTGATTAACTTGCCTATGTTCAGAATTTAGATCCAATGGCTAAAAATCACACATATATGAACAGCACATTTAACCTTTGAGAGCTGGTGGAATTAATTTTCAGTTTGTTTGATAAGTATTTTGATGAGTCAAATGAACAAACATTTATTAAGCACCTGTGATTTGCAGGCACTGAACTAAGTGGTGGGGATATAAAGGAAAGCAAAAGACAAAACAAAATCAAAACAAACAAACAAACAAACAACAAGAACTAGTCCTGGTTCTCGATGACTTCACAATCTGGTGAGGAAGATCACATACACACTATTATGTAAAATCAAGATAAATATAAAATAAATCAGAAGAAAAAGGAGAAAAAATGGGGCCACAATTACATTTTTAAAATCCTTCCTAACCTGTGTGTTTGCCCGGGGCATAATATCAATTCAACTTTGACTATGGCTTCAGCTTTTTATCACATCTTATTCTAAATTAAACTACTGTTGCATTCTAGACTTCACCTGTCTAGAATGATGCCCTGGACCATATGTGTGTGTATGTGCATGTTCAGCACAGATTCCAATAGTCTAGCGCACTGTATAATTACATCAAATCAACCTTCCTCCCAGACTTCCACCAAGTTGTAGCAAACTTAATTAAGCTCACTTAGGCAAACTACATTTGGAACTCAAGTCTTGCATCCCATAAAAAGAGGTCCATAGAATTTCAAACACTATAGATCTTCTCAGTCAAAAAATGCTGAGAGTCACTAGAAGAGTTAACCCAGTTAATGATCTTTAATACTAGAGACATGAAAATGAGATGTTATCCCAAGAGTATAGAAATGGTCAGCACACGCAAAGAAAAGTCATTCCTCTCCTGCAGTACACTATGCCCCCTGTCTTGAGTTGACAGAATGTTAGTTTTTTGTCTTTCTAAATGAAAGCTTCCTTAATTAGCCCAGTAACTTTAAATTCCTTTCTCTTCATTTTCACAAAGGTGCTTTACTCTGGTACATACACACAAACAAATATACATAAGAATATGTATAAACAAATGTGCACACACATATATAGTGTATATATGTATATTCATATGTGTTTGTACACATATACACATGCATACATACACATATACAAATGCTTAGTAACTACAAATGTTTTTGACTTGTTTTCTGGCAGGGGCATGATCTTGAGCAAGCTCATACTTTTAAGAGCTGAGAACCCATTGTTAAATTTTCTGTGTGAGCACCTACACCTTTGAAGTTGGCAAAAGACTACAAATTTATTGTTTTGTTGATTGCTTAGACTTAAGAAAGTAAAAAAGAAAAAAAGACTTAAAGATGAAAAATGTTAAGGCAGATTAAACTCAAAAATTTGTCCTGCATACCTTAAAAAAAAAAAAGACAAACAGAAAGCTGGTTATTTAACATTTGCCAATAAACTATTGCCTGTTCTTCTCCACAAGAAATTTTTGAAGAATTTAGTCAATTTCATTCTCTGCTTCTTCACTCATTCCACAATATGTAACTGTTGAAGTCAGGTGGAGATCTCTAGGGAAGAAAATGTTTATATCCATCCATCTAACTGAGGGAAAGACACTATGCTTGGCACTATAAAGTCCACTGACCATCCTGACATAATGCATATTCTGTGCATAGTTCTCCTGAGCTTTTTAGCTTAAAGGAGATTTTATTTCCATATTCTATTTCCTGAAGTTCCTATCTTTTCAGTTTTATAGTACATTATTTTTCTCCATGCATTCATCTGACCAAACTAGTCTTCCCTACTGTCTGTCACTCACAATATTCCATTGCCCATCTCTGTGTCTTTTATTGATTCTTCCCCATGCCTAAAATTCACCTTTCCTTTGCCTCTGCCTTTTGAAATCCCTAGTTCTCATTACTATTCAGCTAAATATTTCTTGTTAAGGTCTTCGCTAATCTTCCCAGCTGCAAGTGTCTTCCCTCCAAAGTTACCTTATATTTGTTCTACACAATTTTGTATATTTGCACATAAATACACATACACACACACATATATATATGCATACACATGAATAAATGTTGGTGGGTCTGTTTTTTGTCATTCACAATAGGTAGCAAAATTAGATCATGGATAAGGATGCTCTTGAAGGCATACTTATAAGCTGGTTAAATTCATGGATTTCATATACTTTGGATAAATATGGGGGGAGAATAAATTAAGCCTTAGATAGTATTCAAAAATATCCTTAAAATAAGCTGAATATAACAGAGATAAATATAAAGTTCCATATTTGGGTTCATATAAGTATAAAAGATTGGGAAGATATAATAAGATAATTCATATCAAAAACCATGGAAGCATTACTAGACAACTGGGTCAATATTTCAATGAAATTAAATGTTTATTAATGTTACTAGAGGCAGCTAGTTGATACAGTAGCCAGAACAATGGGCTCCAAGACACAAAGATTTAAGTTTAAATCCTACCTCAAATATTCAATAGTTATGTGAATCTGGATAAGTCATTTCATTTCTCTTTATCTGTAAAATGGGGATAATAATGCCACCTATTTTAATGAGTTGTCATAAGGACCATGTGAGATAACACATAAAGCACTTTGCAAACCTTAAAGGACTACAGAAATTCTAGCTGCTGTGGTTGTTATTAAGCAACTATTGTGTGGAAGACTTTGTATAGCCTACTTACCCTTTGGATAATTTTTCACTTTAGTCATAATGTCAACTCAAAGGGAAGGAATCTTCTCACAAAGCAATGGCATAAAATTTTCTAACTGCATTAGTATAAGAAAAACATAAATCTTTTCTAATGAAAATACAAAAGTTTGATGATTCCATTGGTACCAAGAGAATGACTTGTGAATGACTCAGGACTGAACTCAGGACTCAGATTGCCTTCAGGGTTCCCAGGGCTCTGGCTTGAGAGGAAAACAACATGCTTTTCTCCTCAAATGCTTCAGAATCAGCCCCAGGGTGGGCCTGCGGCAGAGGCTAGCTACACTCTGCACCCATCTCAGGGCCCTTATTTCTAACCCTGTCACACACATGGATCATATTCTAATATGGGTTCTAGTTATTTATGGGCACGCTTGATCTCTTTGACTAGAGGGTAACCTCCAAGAAGGCAAGGACTAGAAGAAGGATATTCATCTTTGGGCCCCCTCAGTGCCTGGTACAGCATATTGAGCTAAGTAGTTGGTCAGCAAACACTTATGGAATTGAACACAACAAATTCATTTCCGTTTTAGAGCTGAATGGAGAGGTGTGCATCGGTTCCTTAAGGCCAGAGAATGACTTCATCCAAAACTCCAGTTGTCATAAATAAGATGGTCATGCAGAGTGAAGGAAAAAAAAAACTTCAAAGTATAAGACAAAATATGATAACTGTATGGCAGAATATGAAACAAGTCTCCAAGTTAGTTTAAAAAAAAAAGATTCCGGCATGTAAGCAATGGAGGAATTTGTAAGCACAATCTTCTTCTACTGAGGGCCGGATAAGATGAAGATTGGATTTTGTATATCACATAATTTTTGTGCTGACTTATAACAAAGTTAAAATGTGTTATTGTCAGTCAAGTTTTTTCTTTAAGATGTAATTAATACTTAATATCTGACTTGGAAAAAAAGATCTAAATTCTTAAATGACTCAAATCTTTTAGGTATACAAGTGCTAAATCTATATAACACTATGTCCATATAGAATAATGATAGAACAATTTAGTAAGAATGCAGTTGAAAAGACAAGTCTAGTATAAGCAACAAGTGTCCAGTTATCTGTGGAACCTTCACACAATAATTTAAAAGTCCCAAGAACCAAAATGGCCTCTTAACTAAACAGGACAAAAGAGACACAAATGGTTCTTCACTTCTGTCCCACTCATTTCTGCAGTCTCTTAGAGCAAAACAAACAAAATCAAAGTTCTTCTTCTGTTTGCTGACAGTTGGGGGCAGAGAAAGATGATTCTGCTGCACAGAAATGAACAAGATGAACTAGGCCAAAAGGAAATGCATTAGAGGTGAAAATCTGAAATATCACTAAATGCACATTTTTAAGACATGAGAAAAGAGTAGGGTAGCATTTTTAAATACACACGACAGAGAAGACAAACCTAAAAGTTCAGTGAATGAGTCTTCAGGATATATATATAAAATTAATTCCTTAGCTACCAAAATTTCACATATTGACTTTCCCCTTAATATACTATTAGACATGCATGCACATTCATATGCCTACCAATTATATGATATGATAAGCAAAGCACTGGGCTGAGTGACATAAAACCCAGATTCTATCCCCAGTTCCACCAAAAACTGTGTGACATTGGGTAAGACACTTAATTTACTCTCTGGGCCTCAGTTTCTTCATCTGTAAAGAGAATGGTTTGGCTTTAGATGGTCTCTATAATAATTTTCAGCTTTAAAGTGCCATGCCTACATAGAACCTTTTCCTAGAGGAAATAACCCTGTTAGAAAATAATCATTCCTTTAACACAGATTGTAGTGGTTCTACGATACCAAATACATCTACCATTATATAAAAATATTTTAATGGGAATCAGAATCATAGACACAGGTAGGTGGTGCAATATGCTTCAACACCTAATTGTCCTAGTCTTGATTTTATAGTTCTCCTAAAATGAGGGATAAAAATGCAGATTCAGGTGCAGTCCAATTTTCTAAAAGGATATAAAATGAGATTTCAGTAAAAATTTCCTCTGGCGATACAGATTATAAGGTAAGAACAGAATGAGATGTGTCAGATGTTGCAACTTTAACATCAGAGCTGGATGTGTCCTTCTGCATGCTGAGTTATTGTGAGGATGGAATGACAGAGCCAATGGGAAGTCTATGGGGTAGCTTATGCATGTGGTGATAAAATGTAAATGCACCATAAAGGTCACTGACAGAGTAATCATTACCATTGTGGAACTCTTACAATTTGCTATTCAAGGGCATCATCGATGACTCAGCCACTCATAGTTCCTCTTAAATAGACAAACCAGGATATGCACCATACTCAAATATAAACTGATTTCTAATTGTTATTGAAAAGCTTATGTTGTAGCATGGGCCATCTCTTGCAGAATCTCCATATTTGGCATTTAAGAGAATGAGTCTGGATAAAAGACTATCCTCACCTTCAGAAGATCATGGGATCATATATTTAGAACTAGAAAGGTCCTTAAAGTTCACCTAGTTTATTCCCCCAAAATTTTAGAAATAAGAAAAATGAGGTCCAAAGGGGTTAAGCAGCTTGCTCAAGGTTACAGATGAAGCAAGGGCTAAAATCAGCAACAACCCAAGTCTTCTAATTCCAAATCCAATGTTTTTACACTGTACTATCCAATATATCCATAGTAAGCAATTATTATTGCAAGATCCAGCACTAAGGCCCTTTGGAAACTGGTAAAATAAAGGATTACTTACTGAGAAATCCATTTTCCTTGACAGCCAAGTACATGCAAAAGATTCCTTGAGTCTTAGGCTTCCACATTTAGACTTAATGGTGAGGTGCAAAGAACTTTACAATCCCATACAGAAAAACTGCTGCTATACCCTGGTATTATCACGAATGTAGATATGCTGTGATAATACTGCAGCTTTGCTGAGGTTCCCACCCTCTAATTAGAAAGAGGAAACTTGTGGATTTAGTTAAAAAATTGATTTTGAATCCTAGCTCCCATATTTGCTAGTATCACTGATCTCAGCATTGGGTCATTCAATAATAGTAAGCGTTTAGTATACATCTATTGAATAGTCAGGAGTAAGAACACTAAATTTGAAAAGAGAGGACTTAGGTTTGAATTTGGGCAAATCAACTCCCTGGAACTTTTCCTCAACTCTATAATGAGGAAGGTGTATTAGATGAATGCTAAAGTCTCTTTGAGTTCTATATCCCTGATCTTATATCACTCTGCCCAAATCCTTGTCAATATCAATTGCAGACCTTCAGTTCATTTTCCCACCTTCCTTGGGGACCAAGAAGATGCTCCCAGTCTTTCTCTCCATTCTAATCCCTGTAACTCTCCAGCCCCTAGAGTCTCAACATTCTACCATTAAAGGTGGTAACTCCTACACCATGGCTTCCCATCTCCTATTTCATTAACTTCCTCCACTCCCATAATTTCCATCTTAACTCATCTTTACATCTACCCACAGAAGTTCACACACTCATCATTACCCCTAACTATACCACATCCAATAAACTATACTATTCTTGTGTCTTGTATCCATCTATCTTCTCTATGAATTTTATTTTCCCTCTCCCTCTCTCTCTTTCCTCTCCAATTTTTTATATCTACTAATTTATTCCCAGCTTTCTACAAACATATTAACATATTATCCATTCTTTCCTTTATTTAATCAACAAATATTTCTTAAACATCAAGTAAATATAAGACACTATTAGGTACTAAGGATACAATGAGAAAAAAAACAGTCTCCATCTCTTGGAAGCTCATATTGTCCTAAAGTAATATACATCCACATACATAAACAACAGAGACACAGGCACACACACGTGTGTGTGTGTGTGTGTGTGTGTGTGTGTATGTAGATATATAGTATATATATTCCATTGATCTTATCTTTTCAAATAATTGTCTTAGCTTTTCCCTTACCTTCATCCTAAACTCCCAAAAAGGATAGTTCACTTTTTACTTCTACTTCCTTCATTCCTTGAAATCTTTTACCACCAGGGGAAACTAATCTCCTCATAGTTACAAATGAACTCTTACTTGCTAAATCAAATAGTATTTTCTTAGAGCTCATCTGCTTTCACCTTTATGTAGCATCTGATTATTTTAAGCAGTCCTACCAAGAGAAATTCCCTTCTTGATTTCTGTGGCAATACTCTTTACTGATTTTCCTCTTATCTATCCTCAGACTTCTTCATTTGTTCATAGTCATCTTCCACCTATATTTAAAGGATTAATATTACCAAAGATTCATTCTTTGATCCTCTTTTCTATCTACATTCTTTTGATGATCAAATTCTTCCCCATGGTTTTAGGCAGATGATTCTTAGGCCTACATATCCAACAACAACCTTTCCCTTGAGTTCCATGTGCTCATATCTCCAATTGTCTGCCTAGATTACAGAATCAGAGCATCTTGCAGTTGGTGGAGATGTCAAATGCTATATACTCTAATCAATACCTTTAGAAGAATCCCCTATAAAACAAAATTTCAAAATGTCCAAAATGGAACTCAGCTCCTTCCCCCCAAAATCTATCTTTTCTCATATTTTTTCTATTTCTTCTTTTAGAAGCACTATCTTTTTCAGTATTCAGGCTAAAAACCTTGAAGTTATTATTGACTTTTCCCTCCCATTCATATCTCTCTCCAATATCCAATCTATTATCAAGTCTTGTGAATTCTACAACCACAACAGTTTTCTCATCTGTCATCTCCTCCTCACTCATGTGACAATCATCTCATTTAGGACTTATCACCTGTCACTTGGACTGTTATATCTCCTAACCGGCCTCTTTGTCTTTAATCTCTCCCCCGCTTCAATCAAACACATAGATGCAAAATTAATTTCTCTAATATATATATATATATATATATATATATATATACATATATATATACACAAATCTATTACTTCCCTGTTCAAAAATATACAGTATTTTTGGTTAGTCCATACGAAAAATCAATGTTAGCATTAATATAAAACATGATCGTATCATTAACACTATTATAAACTTGCTAGACTAGCATTCTAGTCTTTCTACAATCTTAAGCTTATTTACCCTTCTAATTCAATACTTCCTTTTAGACATTAAAAATCACAACCAAGATGAATTGATATTCTAAGGGTTTACTAGTCTAATCATGCTCTGTTTGGTCTGCCTGCATTCATATAAACCATTCTTTATGCCTAGAATAGTTCGTACTTCTTCATTTCAACCTGTTCAGATCTTTCTCTCTAATCAAAGCTCCAGCTCAGGTACTCCCTCTTTCTTGAAGCCTTTTAAAATTCCTCTACTTGACTGATCTCTCCCTCCTCAAATTTTCCTAGGGCAGCTTGGATAGCTTGTTGGGCCCCATTAAAATCTACTTACATCATACTACCCCTACTACTCTCCCCCTACCAGAAGATTGTAAGATACTTCAGGGCAGAGAATGCATTTGTGCTATTTACTGCTTTTGTGACCTAGGGCAAATGATTTCCCCATTACAACCCCTAGTTTCCCCATATTTAAACTGAAGGAAATCATGAAATCACAGATTAAAGGAAATCATGAGGTCACCAATTTAATGTTAGAATGGATCTTAGAGACCATCTAGTTAAATGCTATATTTTTTTCAGATAAGGAAACTGAAGGCCAAGGAGGTAAATTGGTTTGTCCAGGTTCATACTAATGATAAAAGTCAAAGGAAATGAAATTATTCTCATATTCTTGCCAAGAAAACTCCAAATGGAGAATCAGATACAACTGAACAACAATCCAAGAACACCTGTCCCCCATCTCAAGGATTAAGAGCTAGGTTTTTCTTTTCCTTATCTACTTAAATGCTCAGAACATTAGCAAATGGCCATCATCTTCCCCAGTTTACTATCCCTTTGCCTTGTTCTATGCTCAACTATTGAAGAAGGGGTTATGCATGTTTGTTTAAAGGACACATGCTCAGAATTCCCCATATAAAATTTATATAAAGTTTAGGAGCTACTTAGTACATTCACCTGACTTTTTGTCCAATTTAAAATCAATTCACTGCTGCATAAACTTTTAGAAACTGAATTGACAAATACTTAGTCTTGAGTTTGAATTCTGACCTTAACAGTGAGTTTTTTAATTGACCTTGAAAAAAGATTCCACTGTTCAATTCATCTTTTTAGTTAGATTAGATATCATGATAGCAGCAATTCTGAAAGCTATTCATAGTTGAAGAAACCGAGTTGAAGAACCGAGTTCTATATGTACATATAGAACATCAAAACTGCAAGAGAAAATTCCTGTCTTCCAAGAACTCACACTCTAAAGAAGACAAATTACCTCTTACAATTAAGGATTTAGGAAAGTTAACAAAGCCATGAAGTTGAAAAGTATCAAAAATAATTTGTAAAAAATTTCTATCCATATTAGGCAGAGTCCAGTCCATATTATGAATTATTGGGGAAAAAAACAATTGTAATAAATTTAACAAATATTTGTTAAGCTTCTACTTGGTGTAGCTAGATGCAGAGCATACAGAAACAAAAATTGAATATTTGTTGCCTTCAAGGAGTTTATATTCCATGTAAAGGGTTGAGTTGGAGGTTCAGGGACAAAGAGGAGGACAAGAAATATACATACATGTAAATGTAAAATAATTACCTAGGCCAAATGACTAAGAATGAGAAAGGGACTCAAGGAGGAGATAGTATTTAAGCAGTTTTAAAGAGACCTCACAATTCCAAGAGAGAGGTAAGAGAAGAAAATTCCAGAAACAGGGGACAATCTATGCATAGAGACAGTCAAAGGATCAGTCAGTTAGAATTTATTAAGCTCCTACTGTGTGCCAGTCACTGTGCTATGGGCCTATAGATAGAAAGAAAGGCAAAAGACATTCTCTGATCTTAAGGAACATGCAGACACTCTAATCAAACAAAACAAATGGTAGATAATCAACAGAGAGAAGCACCAGCATTAAGGAGGTTTGCAAAAGGCTTTTTGCAGAAAGTGAGACTCTAGTTGACACTTGAAGGAAGCCAGGAAATCAAGCAGATACAGATGAAGAGAGAGAAAGTTCCAGACATAAGAGACAGTCAGTGAAAATGTCCAGAGTGGGGAGAAGGAGTCCCATGTTAGAGGAACAATAAATAGCACTGGATCATAGTGTATGTGTGGGGAGTGAAAGCTGTAGGAACACTGGAAACACTGGAAGCCAGATTATAAAGGGCTTTATAAACCAAACAAAAAATTTTATATTTGATCACGGAGACAATAAAGAGCCATTGGAGTTGAATGACTGAAGAGTAAGGAGGTGACATGGCCAGATTGGTGCTTTAGAAAGATAACTCCCAAGTTGACTCTCTGGGTGACTGGTGAGATGATGGTGCCTTCAACAATAATGAGAAAGATGGAAAGAGAGGAGGATCTGGGGAGAATGATAATGAATTCAGTTTTGAACATGTTGAGTTTAAGATGTCTATGGAACATCCAGTTTGAGATGCTAATAGGCAGTTGGAGATGAAAGACTGGAGGTCAGGGGAGAGGTTCAGGTTGAATAAATAGATCTGGGAATCATCTGTCTAAGATAATTGAATCCATGACAGCTAATGATATCACCAAGCAAGATAGTATAGATGGAGAAGAGAAGAGGGTCCACAGTTAGTGGACATGACCTGGATGAAGATTTAGCAAAGGAAACCGAAAAGTGGTCAGACAGGTAGGAAGAAAACAAGAAAAGAAGATGATTACTGAGTGTCAAAGGTTTCAAAAAGATTAAGAACAGAGAAGACTGAGAAAAAGCCATGGAGATCACTGATAATTTTGGGGAGTGTAGTTTTAGCTGAATGATAAGACCAGAAGTGAGACTTCAGAGAATTTAGATGAAAGACAAGAAAAAAAAAAGAAGAGAAATAAAAACTGTGTTCATATTTGTGAGATATTTCTAAGTGACAAAATTAATTACTACTAATATAGACAATGTACTAGAATTGGAATCAGAAGAGACTAGGTTGGAATCCTGACTCCAATTTTGATTATTTGTGTGCCTATGTCACATAAATGTTTAACATCCCGCTCTTCAGAAAAAACAACTACATCTACAACATATTTTTTTTAAAGATTAATCTGCAGCATTAACATTTTCTCTAAAACTTTCATAAAACTAGACAATCAATGAAGCAACAAATCAAGTCTTACATTGTAGCATTTGCTGATTTTTGAGGTAAAAATGCTCATGCTATCTTAATCTTACAGCTGGCAACCTTTTTAAGTCTTTATTTCTCATCCGTAAAATGGAAGTAACAAAATTTGGTAACCTGAGTTTATGTCTGTGAAGTTTCTTACAAGTAAGTGTTTACTGTTTCTTATATTAAACAGAAAAGATTAATCAAACATCTATTATATATTTAGCATGTGGGTACATGAATCATGGAATCTGAGTGTTAGAAGGGACTATCAAAGCAATATCCCTAAAGGATAGGTCTAACCACTTTATTCTCCTTTCTTTTTATGTTTTATTTTATTTTTAATTTATGGAATAAAACAAGCATTTCTATAACAGTATAATTAAAAAGATGATTGCACACAAAACTAAAATTCTATTGTGTAAACTTACTATTCTCTTAAAATATATAATAAAGTTATCATGTAATTTTCCCTCCTCCTCTTCTAGAGGCGGCTTATAGTAGACATAAATATGTATATGTAAATGTATATATGTAAAACCATTCTATATATACTTCTATTTATTAGTTCTTGCTTTGGATGAAGATAGCATCTTCCTTCACATAACCTTTTTTGTTAATTTTAATGTTTATAATAATTAAAATTACTAATCCCACTCAAAAGTTGTTCTTAAAACAATATTGCTGTTACTACATACAATGTTCGCTTGGCTCTCTTCATTTTAGTCTTCGTTATTTCGTGCTAATTTATCCATGTTTTTCTAATATCATCAAATTCATCAGTGGCTTATTATTATGTCCAGTAACAGATATAAAATCCTCTGTTTGACTCTTAAAGATTTTTACAAACTAATCTCTTTCCATCTTTTCAGATTTATATAACTTCCTTCAATGCAATCTAGACCACAGCTACACTGACTTACTTGTAACAACAAATGTCATCCCTGACATTTTATTTGCCATCTTGGTGCTTTTTGCAATAAGCATCCCTGCTTCTTAGTTTCCTACATTTCTTCAAGCCTTAGTTCAAATGCCACCTTCTATTGGACGTCTTTCCCACTCCCCCCAGATTCTAATGTCTTCCTCACTAAGATTTACTTTCATTTACATGAATGTAAAAATGGGTGCATATTGTGTATGTACTTATTGTCTCTACCATTAATTAGACTGTGAGATCCCTGAGGGCAGGGTCTATTTTTAAATCTTTCTTTGTAAACCTGTACTTAGCAGAGTATCTATCACTAGTAAGTTCTTAACTTTTGTTTTTTAACTCACACATGTGAAGCCATAATGTTCTTATAAAGAAAGCTTCATCAATAAGTGGCTAACCAGTCTTTTTTAAAGATTGCTAGCTTTAATTTTTTAAATTGAATAATATATAGTTTCTGCCCTTAAAAAACTTAATCTTCCCCTGCAATGGATTTGGCTCTTCCCAATAATGCAATGATTCAAGGCAATTTCAATAGACTTAGGATAGAAAATACCATCTGTGTCCAGAAAGAGAACGATGGAGACTGAATATGGATTGAAGCATATTTTCACCTTTTGTTGTTGTTTGTTTTCTTTTTCAAATCTTTTTTCCCTTTTTTTAAATTGTGCTTTTTCTTGCACAATGTGACAAATATGGAAATGTTTCAAAGAATTGCACATATTTAACTTATATCAGATTACTTTTTGTCTTGGGGAAGGTGGAGGTGTGAGAGGGAGGGAGAAAAATTTGGAACACAAAAGTTTTACAAAAATGACTGTTGAAAACAATTTTTACATGTATTTAGAAAAATAAAATACTATTGAAGAAAGAAAAAGATCTTATTGCTTTAAATTGCTGGTCACATTGGGATCAGATCTAGAGGTTCTTTTTCCTGTCCAGATTCAGGATTTCTTTCCCCTGTGAATTCTTCCTACATATCCCTTCCATAAAATACTTCTCAAGAAATTCCATCTCTAAAATCTCTATCTCTAAACAGGGGTGTGCTGGAGCCAGCTCTAAGGATCAAGAGTGCTAATTATTAAATTTTCACCATGAACATTATAACTTAAAAATCAGCAAGTGCTACACTGTGGGGCCTGATTTTTTTTTTTGTGGATTGTCTAAACCCCAGCTTCTTAAACAGTGGCTAGTGACCCCAAATGAGGTCTTGTAACTGAATGTGGGGAGTTGCAATATTATGATTTATTACCAGGAAATGTTTGATTTGTATAGCTATGTTTTATACCTACATACCCAGTGTCACATAAAAATTTCTTGGACAAAAGGGATCGCAGGTGAAAAAAGTTTTAGAAACCTTAGTCTAGACTTAGGAAAATGATAGAAAAAATGTAAATAATACAGAATTAAAATTAAAAGTCTGTTGTGACTAAAGTTTCCCTGGAAAACTGGAGCTTTTCCCTGAGCACTATACCACTATTTGTTTTAGGGACACCATTAACTTTTATATTCATATTTGTGTGTATGTTAACTCAATGGTCAAAATATAAACTCATCAATAGCAGGGGTTATTTCCCATTTTTCTTTATAACCTATGCATTCAAGTACCTGGCAAATGCTTAATAAATATGAGAGATTAGGAGGGATGCATCCTTCTCACACCAAACTACATATTCAATTGCAATAAGATATGCACTAGCTAAAAAAAACAAACAAACTTGGAATCATTAAATAATGTCTCTTAGAATACATGGTGAAGAAGGGATAGGGGAAAGTCCAAAATCTATAGCCCTGAGCTATTACTTTTTAGAGTAAACTCTGCTGCTTCTTTGCTGGTCAAAGGGTTTCAGACTATGAATTCCCCTAATGATTGCACTAAACAGAGTCCATTCTGATGTGCTTCATGAAGTTGTATAGAAGTCTTACTTGGTCTCAAAGGAACCCTTCAAAGGCTGTGAGAGTTGGCTTTGCTCTGATTCACTGCATTTCTCTCCCAGACCTTCTGTTCCATAAATGTTTGCCATTGTGGATGTGTCAACTGAACCCACTCTCACTTATAGGAAACAGAACTCAAAAAATTCGAACCCATCCCTTAGCTGGCCATTCTAATACTTAAGGCAATAACCGTGAAAATATGCTCAACTTTTTAAAAAAATCAAATTCAGTTGAGTAGGAGCGAAAGGGAGAACCTGAAAAAAATCTCAAACCTAAGGAGAAAAGACCCTAGGTGAGGGGAGGTGATCGGATACCAAAAGGCTCCATGAGGAGGAGACAGAGGCCCTGAATTTAAGAGACTGTTGCTGAAGAGACCACCGTATGGGGAGAAAGGAAGGTTCCTTCCTTACTAGAAAGCACTTTCCCTAGTATATAGCCATCAAGAGGAGAAAGTATGGCACTGGATATTATTATGCCCCTCTAAATTTTGAGACCCAGGCACAAAGCTCCAGTTGTCCTATTCCAGTTATGTCTTCAAAACTATGAGTGTATAGTATCCTTCTCATGTATGATATGCAAACATAAGATAATGAAACTCACAGACATAAGCCAACAGTTTTTATATTGCTTTCTCAAGGACTCTTAAAAACACAACATCAAGAAAATTAGTAAAAAAAAAAAAAAAAAAAACTATTTCTCTCAGCCTCCTCTCTAAAATGATAACATCATTCCTATGATTCCTCAGCAGGCTGTTGTGAGAATCAAATGTATTATTATACAAAAATGCCTTACAAATGTAAAGTAATACTGTGATGATGAAGATGAAGATGAGGATGGCAGTGATAACATGATCTGGAAACTTTGAGGGAAATATTGATTTTCAACCTTGGCAATAACTCAGGAATTATTCCTTTTGTCAAATTTAGACCAATGGTTTGCTAGTGGCTTATGGCTTCCTCTACCTTGGAAATTTACAGACATTACTATAATCATAATCATCAGGCAGCTTCTGCTTCTTTTCTCCTTCTTCTTTCTCTTCTTCCTCTTCCTTACCTTTTTCTTCCTCTTCCTCCTCTTCTTCAACAGGGAGAATTTTAAGTTTATGAAAAGATATGCTAGCTAGACTTTGGAGGAAAATACACACACACACACACACACACACCCCGCCCCTAATGGTATTACTACTACTACTGCTACTACTACTACTACTACTACTATTATCTCATAATTCCTTTTTTTTTCACTGTTATATCTGTGTCAAAAAAGTTTTTAAACTGTCCAGAAGCCAGTAGAAATCACAGAGTAACTTGAACTAACGTTATAATGCATCCATTTATGAGAGACTGTTCAGAGAATCCTTGAATCTTTAACACATCAGAACTGTCTAATGTTCTAGACAGGAAATGAAGAATTCATTTGAAAACATTTCATTGAACTTAGAAGGAGAGTTTAGCAAGGACATGGTTCTGGAGAACAAGGCATCAAGATGATCTGAAAAGTATTCAGCATTTTTAAATGCTCCCCCCCTCAAAGAATTCAGGTTTCATTAAGCAAACATGGCCACATTGTGGATCCATTCCTAAAGAGCAGAGATGCTTTAAAAATAAAATAAAACAAAACAAAAAACCCTCAGTTCTATTGTTTATACAATAAGCTCTGTCAAAGAGTTGGAATTCCTATCACCTGGATGTTCTAAAAGGTTCCAAATAGCAGATTTGCTTTTCTCCTGTCTCTGGGTCCGTGTGTCTATAAAATGAGCCTTTTAATCCTGTAATGCTTGTCACATTTTCAATTTCTGTGCTAAGTAAAACAACAAAAAGTAAATTACTGTTGCATCTGTAATGGACATTAGGAAAAAGTCTAAAGGATATTCTATTAAGCTCACTGCCTGCTTACCTCGTTTTGCATACGGACACATCTTGTTTCTAAAGTAAAGTCTTACATTGTCTATAACAAAGGTTTTGACGGCCTCTAAAATATCAGCTAAAGTTTCCAATAAATATTTCCCTGAGGTTAGGGACTGTTTGGGGAAAAGAGATTTAGTTGCTCACATTTTCATTAACACACATACAGAAATGGAAGAAGAATTCTTCTACTACTAAAAATTGAAATCAAGCAAACCAAAATTCCAAGATTATCCATTGTAGACAACAGCAAAAGAGGAGGGTGTAAGGGAGAAAGATGGGGAGGGGGTGGGGTAGGAGACGAAAGTGAGCAGTAGCAAGAGGGAGATATTTAAGGAAAGCAATGATTGAACTTAAAAAAAAAATTCTGCAGGCTCAAAACGCTGGCGGCAGACGGACGGCTATTTTAACCAGAGCTGCTGATTTCTGAGCGGTCCTCTGCTTTTCCACATTTGAGCCTTGCAATGATTTGGGCATTATTGCTCTGATATAGGTGTGGCTGACTTTGAAATTTAAGCTCACAGCTTCTGTGGTCGGTGAACCATTGCTGATAGGGCTGACTAGTCAGAAGCAAAACTGGCTAGTTATGAAACTACCATAGTATATCCTTTATCTCCTACACATTTAAAGGATTTACCTATCTATCCCACTGCAGACCCACTCATTGAGTAAGAGCCAACAGCATATGATTGTGTTAATTAATCTGCTATTGTGAGTAAAGGAACAGCTGCAGTGGTCTCGTGGATACGTTGTCAAAAGAAAACAATGTAATGTTAAGCTTCTGACTGCATATTCTGTTACAAAGAAGGTTTATGAGAAGTTAAATTCATAAATCACAGATCATTTTTATAATAATAATAAATAATATCTGACCTTTAAAGGGGAGGTTTAAGCATTCTTAATTTCAGCTTGAAATATGTTCTGATACATGATACCTAAGCTTTAACCCAATTCTTTGTTTTGAAAACAAACATTCCCCAGAAATGATAGGAAATGGTAGTAGCTATAGAAATGACCTCTGACTGTACTAGATACATGCCATTGTAGTTTTAACAAAGATCAGAGCCCAAAATATCAAGTTAAAAGAAAAACTTGTTGGCCTGCTTCCAATGTCTAATATAATAAAAACGCGTTTTCTAATACTATGCAGAAATGCAGAGAGAAGGGGGACATTCATTACGGAAAACACACATATTATTTACATGGGTTTTATCTTTCTTTATGCAGATAAGGTGCAGAGAGCACTTTCTGCTTAATTAATATACGGTGTGCCTTTCATGATCCAACCTGCCCCCCTCCCCACCTCTCCCACAATCACTATGCACTCCACAGACATATATCCACTTGGCGAGTGAACGAAAGAAAGGTGGACTCAGACAAAAGGACATTATATGTTGTGTCCTAGCACTTAATCTAGTGTGATAAACTGAAGCCAAAGTGAGGGGGCGGGATGCAAGGCTGCTCTGGAAATAAAGTTGAACTATGGCTACCAGGATTTTGCAAAAACAAGGAAGAGAGCACTCTAAACAAAATAGTCCTTCCTAAGACAGAATTGGGGATTTGAAGACTACCACATGTCATGATATAACTAATACAACCTATTGACCCTTGGTTGGTGGATGGACTGGATATTTTTTGTTGTGGGTTAATTGGTTATTGCTTTTTAAAAAAATTAATATTGCCAAAAGCAATGTTTTTCATTCATCCCTATTTCAAATAAGAGTTGTTGGTTTTTTTTTTTCCTTAGTAAGAAGTTGATTCCCTTCCATGTTATTCCATTTCCCTTCTCCTCTTCTTTCAAATATTAAATCAATTTGATAGGAAAGAAAAAAAAACAAACGGTTTGCTTTGGGAATACTAGAAAAGTGGAGGGTATAAGATGCAGATGAAGTAGGTCTGATTTGTAAGTTCCTTTCCTTTGTTCTGTGGGATTACAACAAAGGGTGGCTATTTTTGGATATGGATTGGCATTGTATTACCAGGTACATGTATCGACCTGATAACACAACAGTAACTCTAGAGCTCCCACCAACAAACAATTTAGTGTCATTTCCATTAGAACGGTGCAGACCCCAGGAAACTAAACTTGGAAGCTCATTCTTAATTCAGAGAAATTAACTCATGGTGGGTGGGGGACAGGCAAGGGAAGGGCAGACTTACTTGGTGCTTTAACTTATCTTTTTGCCAGGGAAAAGAAAACACTGGGAATAATCTATTGTAGAGTCTCAGTCTAAAAGCTGGTTTTCCAAAATACCATTTTCTGAAACTGTGTTTTTTTTTTTTGGGGGGGGGGGGGGGGAGATAAGAAATTGAATTAACCCTTACACACCTTACTCATGGGGCCAAGACATGACTAATCATTAGTAGAGAAAGTTATCACATTTGTCATTCAGCCAACTAAGAGCCCCTTGAAATTCTTTTGTTAAATTCATAATCTCTAACTGAATACTCTTCTTAGTGGATTTTGCGTGTTTTTTTTTCCTCCATCCCATTTTCTTTATGGGTCTGCCTACGTCCCATTCCATTGCTGACACCCTGCAAGACTGCCTTCTGCACCCTACATGGCTAGTCCATTAGTCACTGAGTTGTTAAGCCTTACAAACAAAGTCTTCATTATTAACCAAGTTTCACATTTCATCTTCCAAATCTAAATTCTGCAACTTAAAATAAAAAATCCTTTTCTTATCCTGATTAAAAACATTTTAGGGAGCCAATACCAAATTCTTGACATTTCCTGATGCTCTGCTCTAACAGAATGTACCATAAACTTAGGGAGCCTCAGGATATGCTTAAGGGATCATGCCCTTTGAATTACAATGCTGCCTTATTTCAGTTTATGGGAAGAACATGGGTTAGAGAGAAGGAACTACCCATTGTTGTTGTCTACAGGAGGAGTTCCCTTACCAAAGTTTTAAATTTAATTAAGATTGTAAGGTAAACCCAGCAAATTGTTAGAATATGAAAATCAACTGTGATTCTAGGTCATCCCACGAAGAAAGGTTTTTTAACTTAACTATATTTTGAGAATATAGAATCAAAAAAAATATCATTATATATCACTAGTTCTGGATACATTTGTCATAAACTTTGTCATCTTTAGTAATACCATTCTTGAAATGAAAGAAAGAGAAAGCTTAAAGTTGATGTCTAAAGGGTAACTTCAAAAATCAGTTAAGTAACTCAAATACTTGGTTAATTCAGTTTTTAAAATTAGTCCACCTGGCAGTGATTGAGAGTTCTCTTTGGGGCAAGTGGAAGAGCTGGTGATGAACCATGTTGTCCATAATAAGAGTTCCTGATTGCAATAAATGATTGAGTTCAAGATTAGAGTATCTCAGTTTTGGAAAAAACTTCAACAAAATCTACTCCAAGCAATTTCTGTATAAAAATCTCTTCTATAACACAACCAAAAGGTCATTAAATCTTTCCTTGAAACAGGACAGAGATCCCAGAGTCTGAGGAGAAAGCCATTCCATTTTGGAATAGTTTTAGTTGTTAGGAAGTTTTTCCTTAGCTCAAGCCTAATTTTGTCCTTTTGTAGCTTCCTCAAACTGTTCCCAGTTCCTGTCCTCAGAGGTCAGGCAGCACAAGTCTAATCACTCAGACATCTGAAAGCATTTCAATCAAGGGTCTCTGATGCAAGCTATATAAGGATTGAAATAACTTTGCCAAAAGTCTAGGTAAACTATATCTACAGTTTTTCCTGATTTCCCTATCTAATTAACCTTATTTTAAAAAAAAGAAAAGAAGATTATCTTAGAACAATATGTTTTTGAATGATACTATTCAAGCCTTTGTGATCAATAGTTACTTTACTAAAACTCATCCTTACAGAGAATTGATAGATTCAAAATGAAGAATGAGATGTACATTTTAGGATATAGACAATATGGGGATTTGTTTTCCTTGATTACACGTATTTGGTATAAGACTTTAGTTTTTCTTTTTTTTTTTTTCCTTTTAGATTGTGGGGTAAGGAGAGAAAATGAATGCTTACTAATTAAAAAATAAAATCTAATTTAAAATATCATTTAAAAATGTAATCTAGAATTTTGTCAGGAATTTAACTAAAGCTCACTCATTGGTCTATTTATAACTCCATTTTTGAAATGTATTTTCTTTTAGAAAAATGTTTTTTTTTTTAAATCAAGGGATTTATAATTCTAAAACCCAATTAGCTTGGAATTCAAAAGGCTAACACCAGCAACATATTTAAGTATGAGTAATTTAAAATCTATCACTGCATGCTATTGAAACATTTTAGTCATGTGAAACTCTTCATAGTCTCATCTGGAGTATTCTTGGCAAAAATACTAGGTTGATTTGCCATTTCCTTCTCCAGCTTCTTTTACAGATGAGGAACTGAGGCAAATAGGGTTAAGGGACTTGCTCAGGATCACACAGCTCTTAACTGTCTGAGGCTGGATTTACATAATTTCAAATCAATTTTCAGTCAATCAAAAAAACATTTATTGAGTGCCTACAATGTGGTAATATTGTGCTAAATGCTAGGATGATTACATACCTCAAAGAGCTTAAAGATTAGCTTGGAAGATGATATCCATACATAAAATAATAATTAGTAGCAGATAATTAAGGAAGTGGGGACAGTGATAGAGTCTGATTTGAGGGCTTAGATTCAAATCCTACTTTAACACTCACTACTTGTTTAACCTTGAGAAATTCACTAAATTCTCTAAGCTTCAGTTTTTTCAGGATTAAAATAAGGGGTGTTGATTGGTAAAAGACCTTTGAAGGACCTTTTAGCTCCAGAGTTATATTCTATTTATGCCATATTTAATACAATTTTACTCTAGTCTCTCAATCTTTAATTGAGTTGCAGAGTGTGTCCTCACCGGGATCAGGGAGACTACCTAACTGACAGCCTTTCTTACATTTTCCTCATGTGCCCAATCAGAACTTCATCTTTATATGTTCTATGAAACCCAACACAGGCCCAATCAATTGCATAATGGGTGTGGTCTCTGCTAATTTCCCAGTGAGAAATACACAGCCCTAACTTTCCATGATATATTTGTCAAGAAACCTCAGTTAGCAGCCTGAGCATTTAATGAGACTCTAATGCTGCTGGAACTAGAAGTAATGTATAAAATGAAGAACAATAATAATTCAATATAAGCTGAATTTAAGAGTACTATAAAAGCAATAAGCCGATCTCTGACAAAAAGGAGACATCTTGCTAAAAACCACATTAGCAACAAACATGAACCCTAGCCACTTATCTTCTCTAAAGTGGGGAAATAGTATGATGGGAGAGTTGAGCACTCTCAGAGCTGAATTCTCTTCTTAACTCTGCCTTGACTCTGTGTACATATTGTACATCTCACTTGACCTCTTCTTCTCTACTTCCCCTCTCCCCCCTTTATTTCCTCCTCTTTCAAGAAGAGAGACAATGGAACTTACCTGCTTCTTAAAAGTATTTATATAAGTCAACATTGACCAAAGTCTACAAAGATCCTTAGATAAAAGTACTATGGTTTTAGTTTTTTAATATAAAACTATTATTAATCCTGTGATGTCCCACAGAGTAGATTAGCACAAATATAATACATTGAAGAATACAAATATAATATAACATATTAGGGTGAGGGAAGGAAATATCAAACTACTTATCTCTCAATCATTTTTTGAAGTTAAATGCAAGAATGGTGCCATATTGAAATAATATGCAACTTGCCCTTTTTTGATGAAGGTCTTGTGGGAGCCCATCAGAGGCTCTGATTCAGGTTTCTGAGTTGCATATCTCTGCAAAAACCTTTGGCATCCATTGTCACAATAAATCCTGGTAGAGTTCATAAGAAATATAAGCAACAAATGTGCATGCTGAACAGTGCTATGCCATTATATCTGTGCCCAAGCCAGATCAGTCTGCTAAAGATCAGAAAGGACTAATCAAATTAATCCTGAGTAGGGAAGGCCTGTGATGTGTGGGTTTGTGTGTGCATGTGTGTGTATGTACGTATGTGTGTGTGTGACAGAGACAGAGTCAGAATGACAGAAATAGAGACACAGAGACATAGAGAGAAGAGAGATCCTGTAATGGTGAGTGGAGACAATGGGGTTGGAATTCCACTTAAAGTAGAAAGGATACTCAATACCACCTCCACTTGGCAGGCAGCTTATGTGCAGCCTGGGCTCCAATGCTAGCCGTGAGATAGGATATATTTTTGAAGCAAGCTGCATCCCAATATTTTAACCTGAGAGTTTTATTGCTGCTGAAATCATGCAATTGAAAAGGAAATTGAACGGCTTTCTCTCTAAATCATCTGATTTATAGAAATTGAAATTGATTCATATAATTAGAGTCCACCAATTATAGAAGTTGAAGAAGTAAGATCCTATGCCAAAGTTCTAATTGCTGGACTATCCAAGTTAGTTAAGAATTATCTGGAGGTGAGAAGGGTAGAAAGAAAGGAAGAATTTGGGCTTGTCATTGTGGTAAAGGAATTTTATTACTGTACTGGGGGCTGATCTAATCTTGCCTCTTCAGGTCTGACTTTTGTTTTTTTAAAAATAAACTATTGGGGTTAACATTGGCTATCACAAGATGGATGAAAGAACTACTTGAGGTGTACAATGATTTAGGCATACACTTAAGAAAATATATTGATTTCATCAAACACAAAAGCAGAAATATCTATGGATAATATGTATCAATTAAAAAATTCAAAAAGCATTTATTAAATATCTACTTAATAGAGGATAGAGTGATGAGCCTGGAGTCAAGAAGACTCATTTTCATGAATTTAAATCTGGCCTCAAACACTTACTGCTTATGTGATCCTGAGCAAGTCACTTAACCCTATTTGCCTCAGTTTCCTTATCTGTAAAATGAACTGGAGAAGGAAATGGCAGCCAAAAAGACCCCAAATGAGGTCACAAAACGCCAGACCTAACTGAACCAACACAATTACAACAAAGTACCTATTATGTCCTATACATGGTACTAGGCACTGAGGATACATAGACAAAAATGAAAACTTCCCCTCATATGAGAGAGCACACATTGTGTCATGGACCCTTTTTTGTAGTTAGCAAAGCTATGGCAGCTAGGTGCCTCAGTGGATAAAGTCTTGAACCTAGGTCAACAAAACACCACTTCAAATATGATCTCAGAAATTTATTAACTGTGTAGCCCTGGGAAAGTCTGTTAATATCTGTCTGCCTCATTTCCTCAACTATAAAATAAGAGATAATAATAGCCCCTATCTAAATAACCTAACCAATGATTGGGTTCTTATAAGGATCAAATGAGATAATATTTATAAAGTAACTAACATAATGCCTGCTATATAGTAGGTGTTTAATAAATGCATATTTTCTTTTCCTCTCTCCCCCCATCCTTTCTCTCAAATACATAAAATACAGAGTACTACAAAGAATTAATCAAATTGCATAAAGGGTTTTTTTTCCCCATAAAATTTTATCGACTCCATGATATCTACCTACAGGCCTCTTGAGGATCTCTAGTCCCCATATTAAGAACCCCTCTTTTTTTGAAAATGAGGGGCAGCTAGATGGTACAATTGCAGAGCACTCGCCCTGAAGTCAGGAGGATTTGAGTTCTAATCTGACCTCAGACGCGCAATACTTCCTAGTTATGTGATCCTGGATAACTCGCTTAACCCTAATTGCTTGAGCAGAAAAAAAGAAAGAAAGAAAGAAAGAAAGAAAATTGATTAATGAATGTTTATTAAGCATCTACTTTGTGCATAGCATTGTGTTAAATAAGCATTGGAGAGAATAGAAGATTGAAAAAGGATATATTCCATGTTCTTGTGGCATTTATTTTCTATTATCACATTGGTGGATCAAGATTCTTCTTTCCCAACTTTCTCCTTCAATTATTTTCCCACTTGCAGAGGAGTATGTCTATACTATAAAGCTAACTTCTTCATTTGCCTTTTGATATTTGCTAATGAGATAGCCCAAATTTTTTTTTAAAAGTGGGAAATAATGGTAATTTGGAACAATTGGATAAAACCAACAATAGTTTGACCTTTCTCTTTATAAACTTCATAGCACTTTACAAACAAATTAATTAATCTTCACACAAAGTGCAGAGATTTACATTACTACCCACTCATCCACCCACAAATTGAACACTTGTAAAATTAAGAGGGATTTCTCTTAGTTTCAAAGCCTTAGCTGAAGGAACTAAAAAGAAACTAGCCATCAACTTCCAATGATAGAATAATTCTCCAAGAAAAATATGGCTAGTACACATAACTCAATCTCCACATAGTCAAATATCTAAACACTGTGATGTACAAGTAGGCAGTGAATGAAAAGCTACACATTTTCAGTCCAAAAGAAAAGCAGATGACAGAACAGTATGACCGATCCAATCAATAAAAGCTTGAATCTAGATTCAAGCTCTACCTCAGTTACTATTTGGGTAACCTGGTACAAGCCACTTAATATTTCAGGGTCTCCATTTCTTCTTTGAAAACTGTGAGAATTTGACCTCATAGTCTCTGTGTTCTCTTTTAGCTCTAGATCAGATCTGAGTAAATTTGAAAAAAATAACAAAATTAGGGTGACTGGGTCATCTACAAATTTGTGTTATCTGATCTTGATTGGGTTCTCACTACAGCAAGGCAACCATTTTATTCCTACTTAGTTAATTTGATATCTCATATCCACAATGTATGTTCTAAACTATCTGATTTCTCCTCAACCCCTCCCCTCATAGTACTTCCTCTCACCTCACCCTCATTGCTTAGGGCGTTGACAAATATTTCACTGGAAAAAATTGTGACTATTTTCTAAGAATTCTTTTAGATATTGAAGCCTATTATCTTTTTTTTACTCCCATCTCAGATGAAGAGATGATCTCTTTACTCATACCAATCCCTCAACATGTGCCCTTGATATTACTGGGTTCACCTTCATTGCTTATATTCACAACTCTCCCAAGTTGAAAAAAACAAACAAAAAAACCCGCTAGAAATATATTAATTTACTTGGATAAACTCTTTGAGAAAGACAGGTTTACTAGATGCCTCCAATTCACTTCTCACTCACTTTTAAACCCTCTTCAGTTTACCTTCAGACTGCATTATTCAACTAACATTGCATTCTCCAGACCTACTAATAATCTCAAAATCTAATGGCTTTTTCTTAGCTATCATGTCTCTTGAACTCTTAGCTACATTTAATATTATTGATCACTGCTTCTTCCTTGTCTCTCTTTCTTCTTTAGGTTTTCATACTATAGATACGTACACTCTTCCATCTCTTTTCCTAGTTCTTCATCATTTGAATGGGGATGTCCTCAAGG
Source organism: Sarcophilus harrisii (assembly GCF_902635505.1). Classification (NCBI taxonomy): domain Eukaryota; kingdom Metazoa; phylum Chordata; class Mammalia; order Dasyuromorphia; family Dasyuridae; genus Sarcophilus; species Sarcophilus harrisii. The sequence goes on from NC_045427.1 coordinate 459,144,219, forward strand.
CTTTATCCTTAGCCTTTTTTTCCTTCTATGATATTTACCTTGATGATTTTATCAATATTCATGGTTCAATTATCATTTTATGTAGATAATTTCCAGATCTATATATCCAGCCCTAGTATCTCCTCTTAAGATACAGTCTTACAAGACCCACTATTGTCTTTTGTATATTTGCAACTGAATATTCCATAGGATCTCAAACTCAGCATGTTGAGAAGAAAATTTATCTTCCCTCGCACCTCCCCCCCCCAATTTTCTCTTCTTCCTAATTCTCCATTATTTTTAAAAGTAACACTATCCTTCCATTCATTCAAACCCACAACACTGGGTATCATTTTTAATTTCTCTCTCTCCCTCATCTCATGTGTCCGATCAGTAATCAAATTTTGGAACTTCTTTCTGGACAATATTTCTTTCATATATATCCTTCTCCTCACTCTTAGAGTCATCCCTCCAGCTCAGGCCCCATAATTTCTCACACAGAATATTGCAAATTGAACTTTAATTAGACTCTCTCTCAAGTCTTCCTCATTCTAATCCATCTTCCATATAGCTACTAATAGCATGATTTTCCTAAGATATAGGTCTGACCATATCAAACTCTACTAAATAAATTCCAGGATTAGATATGAAGTCCTCTTGTTTAGCATTTAATGTTTTTTATGACCTGGTCTTTTTCTTCCATTCCAGTCTTTCTATACTTTATTGTCTCTCGAATGTTCCATAATAAAGTTATACTAGTTACTTGGATGATCCTGGCACATGACTTTCTCCCTCTCACTTCTATGCCTTTGCATCTGTAGATGCATCTCTCTTCCATCTGTAGAATGGTCTCCCTCCTCAGTGTTGCCTCTTAGTTCCCTTGACTTCCTATAAGCTTCAGCTCAAATCCTACCTTTTACAGACTCCTTAGTAGCTGGTGCCTTCTTTTTTTAATATGAACTAGAATTTACATTAAAATTTGTATGCATCTTGTTCCACCTATTCATTTACATGTTGTCTCCTCCAGTAGATTATGAGACCCTTGAGAGAAAGGACTGTATTTGCCTTTCTTTGTATACCTATTGCTTAGCATGGTACCTGGCACATAATAGGTGCCTAATACATGTTTGTTGACTGACTAGGTCTATAATCATATTTGAGAAAAGAGAAAAAAAAAACATTAGTCTCACATGAAGTTTAGGCTAAACAGCAGGCCAAAAGGATACATAGTATATTCTTTATCAAGATCAAATGGTAGAATTTAAGTCCCTTTAGGACTAGCATCATTTTGACTTTATTTCTGCATCTCTGACAACAGACATAAAAACTCACCCTTAATAAATGCTGGCTGGATGAAAGAATGAATGAAGCAAAATGTTCCTACTTAAAAAGAGGAAAAAAAAATAACTCCAGAGGACATTTCCTTACCTGCTGATAGAGATATAATGGAATTTCTGTGGAGAATGAACATATATTTATGAACATGGAAAATAAGGGATTTTATTTTGCTCAACTATGTTTATTTGGCACAATGATTATATCGTAGTTTGTTGTTTCTTTATTGCTGATGGTGGTCTGGGAAGGGGAAGAGAGCATTAGAAGAAAGAGAGAGAGAGAGAGAGAGAGAGAGAGAGAGAGAGAGAGAGAGAGAGAAAGAGAGAGAGAGAGAGAGAGAGAGAGAGAGAGAGAAAGAGAAAGAGAGAGAGAGAGGGGGGGGGGGAGAAGGAGAGGGAAAGGGAGAAGGAAGAAAGGAGGACGGAAGAAAGAAAGGAAGGAGGGAAGGAAGGAAGAAAGGAAGAAAGAAAGAGGAAAAAAGGAAGGAAGGAAAGGATGAAGGGAGGAACAGAGGAAAGAAGGAAGGAAGGGAGGGAGGGAAGGAGGAAAGGAGGAAGAGAGGAAGAGAGGAAGGGAAGAACAGAGGAAGGGAGGGAGGGAGGGAAGAAGGAAGGAAGGCAGGGATGGAGGAAGAGAAAAGGTGGGAGGGAAGGAAGGAAAGAAGGAGGGACAGAGGAAGGAAATAGGGAGAGAAGGAGGGAGGAAAAAAGGATCATTGGAGCATTTTTTTTAATGCAAAGAAGAAAATTCAGATACATAGGATAGCCCTGAAAGTAATATGTTAAATTTATTCTACACTTTTAAAAGAGCAAAGTATATGTAACAAAGATTCATGACTTCACATATAATCCTATTTTCTGTTTTATTTTATATGAGGAAATACTTTAAAAAGTATTTTTAAAAATTAGAGAGAGTTAGTTAGATGGCACAGTAGAGCATCAGCCCTGAAGTCAGAAGGACCTGAGTTCAAACCTGATCTCACACACTTAACACTTCCTAGTTGTGTGACCCTGAGTAAGTCACTTAACCCCAATTGCATCAGGGGAAAAAAGGTGATGGAAAGGCAGCTAGATGGTGCAGTGGATAGAATACCAGCCCTAAAGTCAGGAGGATCTGAGTTCAAATCCATCCTCAGACACAACACTTCCTAGCTGTGTGATCCCAGGCAAGTCACTTAACCCCAATTGCCTCAGCCAAAAAAAAAAAAAAAAATCAGAGAAAAAATAAAAAAGACTAACTTTCCCAAACAATGGTCTGACATAGCTCTTTTTATTGTTAAAAAAAAAAAAAGCTCGAACTACTCTCTGCTCTAACATGGGTGGGCAGAGAGATCTGAATGACATGAAGTCAGGTTTATTCATAGAACCAGGTTTGCCCATATTTACCATCTTTGTTCTCAAAAATTACAAATTTTGGGTTACACGGGTTCAGGTGCATAATTTTAGAGTCTTTGATTATTTTTTTATCCTCAGAGAAAGGAGATAGTGCTTTACCTCTTGAGAAGAAGAATCTAATCCCTGACCAAGTTATTTGGTAACATAAGCCAGCTCCTGGTACTAAGTCTTAGGCTATTATTTATAATAACCTGTGACAACTATCTTGGATCACCATTTCATTTCACAGTCTTCTTATTCCACAGATGAGTTATAATTTAAAGCTATTATATTAAACTACAGATATTTTTTTCCTTGTAGAGAAAGAGCAAAGAAAATCTCAATTGGCAAGGGAGCAAAAATGAGTCTACCACAACTTGAAATGTATATGTTCTGTCTGGGGTGCTGGCTGATTGATTTTAGAAGTTTATGCCCCAAAGTGAATAGATCAGACTCTCCCACACTCATGGGTCCCTCCTCTCAAAAAATTCAAATAGAACACATTCATAGAATCCTTATCTTTCAATTGTATATTCAGCATTTTGAAAAAAGAGAAGTTCTATTCAAAGGAAACAAGAGTAGAGTTGTAATATCTATTGAGATTGGCATTCTGGTTTTTAAAGGATTCAAGAGAGTTCATTGTACTTTGGATACAGTTCTTTGAAAGGATTTCAACATTCTCAACTCTCACTTGGGTGATTTTAGTAACTATGAAAGGGAATCTAGAGAAGTCACCTGTTTAGTATCCAAAAGGATCATAACAGACTAAATGTTGGGTTAAATCTACTAAGAATAAATTGAATAAGAATACATAAAAAGTCTTGCATATAGGTTTAGAAATCACCTTCACAAGTATGGGATAGGGGTAGTATGGTTAGACAATAATTAATGTAAAAAAGACTTGTGTGGTAATTACTTTAGAAGCACATATGTTAATACTGAATGAAACAGTGATTAGCTAGCATAGCCCTGAGCAAGGATGACTAGTTTGTAAAATTTTCTGGTTTCATTTTACTAAATATACCTTTCATGCCATTTCCAAGACCTAGAAGTACTTGACTTCTAACCTATATACTGAAAGAGAGTATACATGTCAGAGTCTTTGTGTCTTTTTTGGTTCTTAATTTATGATTCCTGCCATCAGAAGTTCATTGACTAAAGAAGAATAGACCTACTCTTTGTATGAACAAAGAATAAAATGAACCTTATCTGGTAGAGAAAAGGGGAAAAAATCCTAAATACATTCTAGAGCTATGAATTCAAAATGAATTAACAGCATGACATGATGGAGAAAAACTCTGTCAATCTTGGGCAACTATGTGGCAAGTACACTAGGTCTAAAATCGGGAAAATGTGAATTAAAATCCAACTGACCTGAACTTAAATCTGACCTCAGACACTTATTAGCTAAGTGACCCTAGGCAAGTCACTTAACTCTGCCTCAGTTTCTTCATCTATCAAATGATTTTAGTGAAGGAAAAGGCAAATCACTCCAATATCTTTGCCAAGAAAAACCCAAATGGAGTCATAAAGAGTTGGACAAAATTGAAAAATGGCTGAATAACAACATGTGTCTAGCATATAGTAAGCTCTATATAAATATTTTATTATATCATTTCACATAATAAATAAGTAATAGATGACATATTGTCAAGTTTATATAATTTGTTATTCTTACTGTTATTTTTATTATTATGGACAGTGTCCAAAATAAGGGAGGTAATAGTCTTATTCTTTTACTTCATCAGACCACATCTGGAATATTGTGTTCAGTTCCTGGTGCCATATTTTAGAAAGAACATTTACAAGATGCAGCATGTCCAGAAAAGGGCAGCCAAGGAGGGCAAAAAGACTTGAAAACATACCATACATCACACCAAGGAGTTTGACCTGTGTCATTAATCATCAGAAACAAATTCTCCCTGGACTTCACTGAGTACATAATCACAACTTGGCAATATCTTCTGGATATCAGTTCCTTGTGCAACAACAGTAGATCAATCAAATTATTGACTACTGTGTCCATTTTAACTATTTCAAAATAAGAGACCTTGTGTCCCAAAATTCCATTTTTTTTGGTTCTAGATGTTAAATAAAGACCTAAAAATCAAAATCTAAAGAATCAACTTTGTAGAACATACCACAGTGCTTAGAAGAGTATCTGACATATAATACAATCTTAACAAATGTTTATTTGTTGGTTGATTGACAGATCAATCTTAAAATAGACATTGGATAAAACCATTATGAACTATGAGTGTAGAAAAGCAAGGGAAATTACAACTGTGGCTAAGAACATATAGAAGAGTTCTTTATAAGCTGAGTAGAGGGCTAAGAGTCCACTATTTTACCTAGGTCATGGAGGAAAAAAAAAACAATGAAGTCCTTCCTCTTTCATTCCACTTTTCTTGGGTTGGGGGGAGTAGTAGAAAGGAAGCTGAAGGAAGCAGGACTAATAATTTCACTGTTATGGAAAACCACCAGGAAGAAGTTCCCTTTCCCAATAGAGATCATTCACACTGGGGCAATGTTAATACCTTGACGAGCATATATCACAGAAAAGACTTGAACCCAGTTCTTCCTAGCTCTAAGGTTTGTTTGCTATGTACAACACCAGAGCTGTCAAAAACAGCCTATGCAGCCCACAATACTGCTGAGTGTTACTGGAACCAAATTAAAATGCAATTGGGAAAATTTTAACAAAATAAATAAAAATACAATGAAACACAGATAACATTACATTTTAAAAAGTAAGTCAATGTGCTACCAGAGAGATTATTAGGTACTGTTTCTATTTGTTCTTAATATTACTGCCCTACACTGTTGCCTCTCAAATTCCATGTAAGCACCCTGAGCATTAAGAGAAGTTATTTAGACCAACCCTCTAACTTTAGAGAGATGACTACTAAGCCCAGAGAAATAAAAAAGGATATTTTAGAATCAGAAATTAGAGTTGGAAAGGATCTCAGGGGCCAATTCTCCTATTTTACAGATAGGGAAATTGAGGCCTATTGGAGAGGTGAATGGCCCAAGATTATACCATATAGGAAGGAACAGAGCCAGGATTCAAAGTCTGGTTCTTAGACTTCTAATCCACTATCCTTTTTACTCTATGCTTTTTCTTTCCTTAGATATTCAGGCATCAAAAACACAGCAAACAACCATAAAACCCCAAACTCTTTTTATGAGAAGCAGGGTGAGACATGAAAAGGATGCTGGTTTAGTATTAGAAGGTCTACATTCAAATCTTAGTTCTGCTCTGTGCTATCCTGAGTGTGATCTTCAACAAGTCATTTAACTCTTCTGATTTCATTTTCCCCATCTGTAGAATGAAGGTATTGAAATAGAAGGCTCCTAATCCTTTTCAATTCCATGTAACTGATCCTAAAACATCCCTATATGGTTGGCTTTTTAAATATCTCTGATAAGGGGAGTGACAAGAAATACTTGATTCCCTTAAAGAGGGAAAGTTCTGGGACATTAGTACATATTTCCTTTTTGAAGTTTAAATGTCCATCTACATTAAAAGCAATATATTTCTATATTAAATTACACTTAAAATACTTTCAAGTCATTTTCTTATTTGGTAATCAAAAGCTCTGTAAAAAGAATATCAATGAAACAATTATGATTATTTCTATTTTATAGATGAGAAGGCCAAAGTTCAGAGAGACCTCAGCCTAAGTCTCTGAATTCCTAGTATAATGCTCTTCACTGTGCCACCACACACACACACACACACACACACACACACACACACAGGCACGTGCACCCACAAAATAAGTAAATGAATAAAGTAGTGGTTCTGGGCCATTTAAACTTTCTTATCCTATAGACTTTGAAAAGCCATGTATATGTTTACTTTGACCTTTCTTTCTTTTCCCTTCCCATTTCTGAAGTTTGCAACCATTACTTAAACTTTTACAATTTCTTTAATTCCTTTCCCTCTGAGCCAAAGCCATGTCTCTTCTCTTCCAACTCATCTTCTGGAAACTGGAATTGGAAACCTGTCTTTCTTTGAGTTTTGGCTCTGAAGATTTTAAGGCTTGGGGATACTTCTTGCCACAAGAGACAAGTGTCTTACCTTTACTATGTCCATTTTAGGAGAGCTGCTACATTGCATTTCATTGGAATGTTTTGATAATTATAAGTAATGACAAAAATACAGTGATGATTAATAAAAATGATTTGCTCTCATATTCTCTGATTGTAAATATCAACTTTAATTAATAGTAATCAATGTTAGCAGTAAAAGAAAATCCTAACTACTTGAATGCACTACTTTTAGAGCAGTGTAGGATATTTTTCATTAGCAACAACATAACCAGAGCTTGACACCCTAAGGACTAATTCACTATGTAGGGCCCCCAGATTCAGTAGGAACTGGAATACTGATAGTCTATCTTTCTTGAAAATTCAATTCAATTCAACTCAGTTCACTTTAATCCAGTTTATAAGAATCCAAAGGTCATAGATTTGGAAAAGTTCTTAACTTTTTTTTTTAGTGTGACGAGACACCTTTGGCAATCTAGAATGTTTTTAAATGCATACAACATAATTTAGAAAATAAGAATCATAAGAAAATCTAATCAAATAAATATAAAATTATCTTTATTTTTTAAGTTCACAGATTCCAGATTAATAATCTCTGAAAGTTTAGAGGTAGAAAGAACCTTGTTATTGCTGTTCAGTTGTATCCAACTCTTTGTGACTCTGTTCATTATAAGGTCCATGAGGTTTTCTTAGCAAAGATACCATATTTGTTTGCCATTTCCTTCTGCAATGGATTAAGTGACTTACCCAGTCATACAGCTACTTAGTGTCTAAGGTCATTTTTGAATTTGGGTTTTTCTGACTCCAGGCCTGGCACTCTATCCACTGAGCCACCTACCTACCTCCAAGAAGGGATCTTAGAGATCATCTATCCCTTTTTACATTTTACACATAAAAAATTAAGCCTTAGAAAAATTATGTTCAATTTTTTTAAGGTCATACAAGTGTTAAAAAGCACAGCTAGGATTAGAACTCAGGTCCCTTGACTCTAAATTTGATCTTTTCACTACATCACACTTTCTCCATGAGTACCTATCTATTATTCTGCTACATAGAGGAGACTATGACAGGTGCTGGGGATGAATAGGCAAAAGTGACAATAGTTTCTGCTTTCAAAATGTTTACATTCTCCTCAGGGTAAACAATAACAATACAGACAAGTAAATATGAAATATATGCAAAAGGAATTTCAGGAAGAAAAGTGCTAAGAATTGTGGGAAATAAGGAAAAGACTTTTGTAGAAAGTGGTATTTAAGTCGGGTCTTTATACAACACTGACATTGAAGAGAATGAATTCCAGAAGAATCTAGAAGGAACATGCTAGAATCTAGAAGCAAAGCACAATACAGGTTGTGTATCAGTCCTGCAGTCAGAAAGTTTGAGTTGGAAACTCCCTGACCAACTTACAAGTGTGAGAAATCTGCTGAATCTTTCTGTGAGCCTCAATTTCCTCCTGTATAAAGCGTAGACAATTGTGCTTGTGCTACTTTTGTGTGGCCTAAACAAGGGAAGAGAGATTTGCCAATGCTTTATAAAATCTGTTATTTATAAGCTATAATTCTTGTTATTATCATGTAAAATAAAGATTAATGTTTTAAAATGAGAAATAGAGTAAGATACAGGCAATATATTAGTTGTAAAGTTCGATGGGGTACTCACAGGGACATCATTGCTTCATTGAGGTATTCAAGATAAAGATACAGTGAATGAACAAACAAATGAATGTAGGACAATTATGGAGAAATGAGGCACCCTGAGCAATCATAGTTTGCTTGTTAGAATCCTTTCTGAATGCAATTAGCAGGCAAATTTTTCTATTTAAAAACCTGCATAGCAGTTCACAGGTGTTTAAAGCCTGGACCTTAAAGATCATATACTCCAACCCCCTCATTTACAGATGAAGAAACTGAGGCCCTAAGAGGTTAAGGAATTGGCTCAAGGTTACACAATTTCAGTAACTCTCCATTAGGATAAGATCCAAATTCGTGTGTCTGGCATTCGAGGCTCCCTCTGCAATATGGCCCCAACCTACCTTTCCAGGCTTATCTCCCACTGTTTCCCTACAGGAACCCTTAACTCCAGCCAGAAATTAACAAGAAAAACTCTTATTGTTGTGCTAAACAACTCATGGATCTTGGGACTCAAATCCCCTAATCTGTGTTTAAAGATTAACCATCTGTGGAAATTTAGAAAACAGTCCCATTCCAACAAATAACAGCTCTTCCTTCTTGGTTACTGTTACTCTTAAGTTTGTCAGAAACAATCTACTCTTCCTGTGCATAGGTTCTCAAGACACTCTCAAAGCAAGAATGATCTTGTGTCATATTCTTAATCGTAACAAAGAATTTCATCAGATCAGGAAATTGTTTTTACTCTATTTTCAATAGTAATGATAAAATTTATTAGTTCCATTGGATATTTGCAAGTATTAGATCTGGTATAATACCCAAGCAAAACATGATGGGAAGGAATAATGCTTTAATTCAGACTGAGAAAGACTTTCCTCAGATTTATCTTTCATTCATTCATTTTTTATTTCTTTCAACAAAATATTCCATTCAACAAATATTTACTATCACTACCCAGGTCTCTACTAGACTCTGCAGTAGAATATATTAAATAAACAGAGAAAACATGGTTCCCTCCTTTAAGGAGATGACAGTTTCATTAAGCAGTTAAGGAAAAATTCAGGACAGTACGTAAAAATGTGCCAATGTAAGAACTACAGATAATCAGGGATTCAAAAGAAAGTGAGATCATATTGTACAGGAATCATAAAAGGGGTGGAGGAGAGAGGCTTTTCCTGTGGAAAGTGGAATTTTACCTGGGTCATGAAGGAAGGATAAAATATGAATAGTCATTGGTAGTTAAAGGAAGGAATTCCAATGTAACAACTTTACATTGGTCAAATACGAACACAAAAAACTTGAATTGTTGATTGGATTACATAGGTAAAGGATGAACATTCATAAAAGACTTATGTGTCCTAAGTCACAATTCTATATTATATAACTACAGCTAGGGTTGTGCTGGTAAATGTTTAACAACTAGCTCTCCAGGAGAAAAAAATGTATACAGAACACATTTTTAAAGTTTAAGCTTCACTATTAAAACTTTTCCATCATTTTCTTAAGTCTAAACAATCAACAAAAGAATCAATCAAGCAATGATTTGTAATATTTGTCAATTTTCAAGGTGTAAATGCTTACACTGAGAATTTTACAATCAGTTCTGTTGAGACGGTTTGAGCTGGCTCCAGCACACACTTGACTGTAGTGGAGTGCTATATTTCCAACAAGGAAGAAATCTTCTATCACAGATAAACCTGACACTTATTAATTTTTTTTACAACAAGTACTAAACTTCATTACTCAATTTCTAGATCATACACCATGTTTACATAATCTTTTTTCAGCTACCAAAGTCGTGCAGCAATATCAACTGGCAGGCGTAGCAGTGTGATACCAGCAAGTATTTATGGCTAGCAATGTTACAAGCCGACAAAGTAACGTAATTAAGTAGATCTGATTCTCTGTTGTTCTTTTCATCAGATACTCCTGGAAAGCTATGTCAAAATTTGCATTCAAGATGCTGACCAATAATGTACATTTTAACTTACCATGGCAAATAAAACTCCACACCATATGGCTGATTAGAAATACTCTCTCCTTTTCTAAACAGCTGGGTGAATAACAACAAGGAAAAGACAGTTTGCAGCTGTACACGGTTATCATCACTTTGATACTGCTTAAAGGAATCTAAGTCTTCCACAGGTATGCACCTGAGATTAGAAGCAAAGAATCTTCCTCACTCAATATGAGAAAATAGCGATGGGAGTTAACAATATCTTATACAGGTGTCATCATAACAGCACTCCTAAATTTTACTTAGAATAAATGACTCATTTTGCATTTTGTAACCAAATTTTTCAAAGGTCTTTTGGGGAGAAGGTATTACTCCACAGAAGGAATGAAATTTCTAGTTAGGATGAATACAGGCAAATATTTTTATTATAGAGTTGACTCTGTTTTCACCTAAGTGCCCCCAATTTCCCTATCCATTCTACCTCCATCCATGAGGACATGCCAAGACAGAGCTCTTGATGCCCCTATTTATTTTTTCCAAGTTCTCAGCAGAAACGTCAGCTGCACTGCCTCCAATCAACTCAGGTACCTGCATTTCTCTGGAAGTCCTCCTCTAGAGCTGGCTTTCAAACCTTAAATATTCTAAGAATTAGCTTTTTACCATCAAGTCTTACTCAGCACTTTTGGCTTTTCTCTTCCTGTAAAAAAAAGGAGGCACAAGTAGAGGTATTGGGAAGAACCTTCAAAAAGATAATTCTAAACAGATATATTTGAGAAGATTCTTGATTTGTGGTATGTGGCTGAAAATTTTACCATTTCAGGTAAGTGGAGAAAGAAAACATTTAAAGGCTTCCTCCTCTTGTACATTCTCCCCTCCTCTCACCCTTTCTCCAGGCTAATTACTCACCTGGGAGAAGGAAGTAGGTGGTAGTCTGAAATGGAAACATTTTTTTCAAAACACTAATTTCACTTAAAGTCATTTGTTGTTAGAGGCTTTTTGTTCTTTTCTTCTTTTAATTTCTTCCCCTGGAGACTGTTTGGTGCTATTAAATTTGGTGGCTATTTCTCTGTAAGCTAAATATTGTGCTTCTGTTGATAGGGAAGGAAGGAAGGAAGGAAGGAAGGAAGGAAGGAAGGAAGGAAGGAAAAAAGGGTCATTGGGAGGGAGAAAGAGAGGAAGAGAAGGAAGCAAAGAAGCAAAAAAGCAGAAACAACATATTGTTGCCTTGCATTTTCTATTTCCTGACCTACAACATGGCTCCAGGGTAGCTTCCTTCCTTCTCTAATGTACAGTTCAGATGGGCCAGAATGGTTGAATGAAACATTGTGTCTCTAATATAGTTTTTGCAAGCAAAATAGGCTGGAAGTTCAAGCTCTAAACATGGAATGATTCTGTTCCTTTAGGAGCAATTGTCAAAAAAGAATCCTAGGACTTGGAATGGACACATACACCAAAGCTTCTGATTCACTAATTAAAAACTGTAATCTCTTGCTAGACCTACACCATCAGCCAAGAAATGTCAATCCCTGAAACTGAAAAAGGAGTGCATATTGTACACATGTATTTGTGGATTTCCTCCTGGTAGTAGACAGGGTTGTTTTGCTTTAGTCAGGTAATAAATTAGGGTAGATTTTTGATATAACTAATGATTCAGTCTGGTTCTGGGCTTTCCCACAATGGATTCATTTTTACATGAAGAGTGTTTTTACTCAATGAATAAGGAGATCTTTGTCTAAGGACAATATCAACTACATCTTTATTACTGGTAATCATCAAAAATTTTGGGGAAAAGTTAGAGGGATAGTCTCCTCTAAATCTGCTCACTGGAAAATAATCATAGCCTAGGGTCTCTCTGCCCATATTATTTTCCAGGCACTAAGATTTATGGGGAAAAGGGGGGAGAAAGCATCATGTGGGTCAAGAAAACATTTCACTATACTGGAAGAATGAATGAGACTTAAGACTGATACCTAGGGAATAAGATGAACAGCTGATGTTAAAAAATAATCAGGAAGTTACCTTTCCTTTATTTCTTACCTAGTCTGCTGATGTTGTAGAGATCAAATATCAATAAAATATGATCATAGCCTAGATCTGTGATTTCATCTTATCCTTTATACTTTTCTGGGAAGGAGAGGATTCCAAATATGATTCGGAACTTGTTTCTCTCCCCCTCTCTACTCCCTGCTTTTCAGCATTTTTTATATACTATCTTCCTCAATAGAATATAAACTTGATGGTACAGTGAATAGAGCACCAGCCCTAAAATCAGGAGGATCTGAGTTCAAATCCAGCCTCAGACACTAACCACTTCCTAGCTGTGTGACCCTCAGCAAGTCATTTAACCCCAATTGCCTTGCAAAAAAAAAGAAGAAGAATGTAAGCTTCTTAGGACAGGGATTGTGTTTTTATTCTTGTACCAAATCTATGATGCTAGGAAAATTTTGATGAAAGGAAATTTCACATCACAGATAAAATATGCATGAGTATTTTGGCTTTTTTTTTTAGGCAATTCCTCCTCTTCCATAAAAACTTCTCTGACAACTCTAGGCCACAGTGATCTTTTCTTCCTCTTAACCCTTATGAAACAAAAAGTTTTCTCAATATATAATAGTTTAACACTATATTGGAGGTTTCCCTCCTACTTGTTTCACGTATTCTTATTTAATCAACTCTATTTTCAAATCAGAGAATGTGACTTTTTTTCCTACCTATTACCCTAGACTAGGCACAGGCCAGGCACACAATAGGCGTTTAATAAAAACTTGTTGATTCAACATGCTTTTGAAGGACCAGGAAAAATATCAGAAAAGGAGAGCAGTCTAACTCAGCTGTAAATAGACAGAAACCCAACATACTCATAGCATAAATGTTACCACCCAGGGTCTCTGAGGAGATTAAGCTCTGCCAAGGGACAAGAAGGAGGGCTGTGCTCTCTCTGTTCTGGAAACTCACATTAATGCTTCAGCACAGAAAGCATCTTTTCACTGGGCCAAGTCCCAAACCCAAAACACACAATCATTGCCTCTGGATTTGTTGAGTAGCAGTGCAATAGAGGTTCTGTTTGCTTCCACACAGTGACAAACACATGCATGCACACACACACACTGAATACTTCCAAAGCACCCACTTTACCAACACTTCTCCCACCAGCTATGGAGAAGAGGACATTGCAGAATATCAGGGACAAGACCAGAAGAGTAAGCAAGATTCCATTCTTGTTAGATATGATGGCTTAGCTTTTCTAACCTAAGCCATCTAACTAATAATCTATTGTCATTGGCTGGCCAAAATACGACTAGCCTGGATAAAAGGAAGAGTTTTATAGATGAAATCTAACTGAGCAGAAATGCAACTGCCCCCTTCAGAAGAAAGACGCATCAACTACATTATACCCTACGCTTTCCCTCTTCTCCTCCTGGATGGAAGATGGAATAGCAATTGGCTTGGAAGAGAGCATCTTAGCTGAAGATTATAACTCCTCTTCTCTATCCCATCCCCTTCTTTCAGTGGATCACAGAGGCAGCCAAAACAGCTAACAGAATATATTCTTGTTCTGTAAGGGAAATGCTCATCAACAGCAGAATCCCAAGTGACTGTTGGACAAGGTATTTGGTAATCCAAAGAATAGTAAAATCATTGAAGACTAGGTGGAGCAGCGATTGGAGAGTGTGACTGAGATACAGCACCCAGAAGAGAACGCAGGTTAAATAGGGAACAATACAATGATGGAAGATATAGGTACTCTACAACATCAAAAGCACAAATTAGCTTTTTTTCTACAGATGTGCTAGTCATAAATAGTCCCCACATGTGTATGGCCCATAGGTATTTTTTCACATGCATCCATTCTTTCCATGATATCATGTGTAATTTTTTTGGAGCATGAACTAGGGGTTTAAGAAAATAATATTATGCTATGATTTTAATTATTAAGCTATTGCTTTGAAATAAATGTATCTCTGCTGGACTATTAGAAAAATGACACATTGAATGACAGGGAAAGATAATGCAGAATGTTGGAGGGGATGTGGGAAAACAGGAACACTGATACATTGTTGGTGGAATTGTGAATACATCCAGCCATTCTGGAAAGCAATTTGGAACTATGCCCAAAAAGTTATCAAACTGTGCGTACCCTTTGATCCAGCAGTGTCTCTACTGGGCTTATACCGCAAAGAGATACTAAAAAAGGGAAAGGGACCTGTATGTGCCAAAATGTTTGTGGCAGCCCTGTTTGTAGTGGCCAGAAGCTGGAAAATGAATGGATGCCCATCAATTGGAGAATGGTTGAGTAAATTGTGGTATATGAATGTTATGGAATATTATTGTTCTGTAAGAAATGACCAACAGGATGAATACAGAGAGGATTGGCGAGACTTACATGAACTGAGGAAATGAATGTAAACTGCTTGCATTTTTGTTCTTCTTCCCAGGTTATTTATACCTTCTAAATCCAATTCTCCCCGAGCAACAAGAAAACTGTTCGGTTCTGCACACATATATTATATCCAAGATCCACTGCAATCTATTTAACATGTATAGGACTGCTTGCCATCTTTGGGGAGAGGGCGGAGGGAGGGAGGGGAAAAATTGGAACAGAAGTGAGTGCAAGGGATAATGTTGTAAAAAACTACCCTGGCATAGGTTCTGTCAATAAAAAGTTATTTAAAAAAAATGACACATGTTAGGTAACAAGAACTATGATTTCTAAGTGAGAGGATTCTGACTTAGAATCTTGGAGTGACTTTTCTTAGAACCCACAAAAAAGGGTGCTATGAATGCTACCATTTTTAGGTAAAATATAGTATTATCAGGTTTCTAATATCCTAAGAAAAGGCTCTTCTGCTCAGTTTCCATCATGATCCATATGAAATCTGCTTGCCACATGTGATCTGGACTATGATACACATTAAAGCTATCTGTTTGGAAGAATTGGTCTAATGGAGGGTGCCTTTGAGTGTTAAAAGAGCCCTTGCTATCTAGTAGGATCTCAAAGAAAAAGACAATCACTGCTTGGAAGAATCTGGTCCTTTTAATTGTGGTTCCTTCTCTCTCTCTTCTTCTTTGGTCATGACCTCCTTTCTTCATATATTCTCTCCCTAAAGGTCACTAAGAACTTGCTGTAGCTATTCCATTAAGGCATACTATCAGGTAATTGATGCTGCTTGAAATATTAACCAAGAAAAGAAAATATCCTCAAATTATCTAATGGCACCAGCTTTGAGCAGAAGTATTGTAGAACAGATATGTGGACTCATTGCTCTTTAATAGGATTCCCAAGAAACCTTTCATCAAATTCCTGACTGCCACTAACCTGTTACACTTTTCTTTCTCTAACATTTTTCTCCTTAAAAAGCTATTCCCCAGTTTTATGAAATGGTGTGTAGAAGATGGATTAACATTTGTAAAAAAGTGAAGGAATAGCACTCTCCCATCCCAAAAGAGGTGGTCTCTTTTTAGTCTAAGCCAAATATTCCTTACCATGTTTCTATATTTAGGTTTATAAGTCTCCATGCCTTCTCCACAATGTAATTTCTTCTCACTTGCTATTAGCTTTGCTTTTTTTTTTTAACATACCCTTCAATTATAATATTCTATTAGATTATAAATTTATGAGATATATGGACTATAGTATTTTATAGTATAGTATGTAGTATAGCATAGTATTTATAGTATAAGATCATTTAGTCATGAATTTCTATCTAAGGTCTATCTTTTCCTTCTGATGGCCAGGGTGGAAAAAAAAGACCTTATGGAAGAGTTTTCCAAATTATTCTAAACTAAAGATGCCTTTAAGAAACAAACCTGAACAAGAAACCAAAGGGTCTGGATGTTAAAGGCCATCACCCTCTTCTCAGTATTAACTCATTCAGGGAAGTACAGTTGCCCTATCCTGTAGAGCTCCCTGGAGAATCAATGACAATGAAATAAATGTGCACAATCTCAATGTCCTAAGAGAAATAAATCTTAGAAGAGTCAGCCTACTTGCTGACATCTCACAGCCCATGAATATGGTTGAAAATGTATTTGCTTATTTGTTTGATAAGAAAAAATGAAGTGGGCTTTATTCTTCTCTGAGAAATCTTCCTGAGATTCTGCTAGCATTTTGTCTTGTGCTTCCTAAGTGTGTCAAGTCTTTTCAATTCCACATTCTGGGTTCTTTCCCTGCATTTTTCTTCTTCTGCAATTCACAAATTACTGAGTTATACACACACACACACACACACACACGGCTTATATTGAGTTGTTAGAAACTTAGTCTGCAAAACTCTGTTTCCCAGTGATATTTGTATTTTTTTTAAAGGAGAGCCTGGAACTGAGGCATACTTACATAAATATAAATTTTACAATTTTCTTTATAGAATTATAAGGAAATAAAGATTAACTTAAATAATTAGAGGGATATGCATCGGTTGTGACTAGATTATATCAATATAAAATACATGATGATGTTATCTAAATTCAAAATATAAAAAGTCCTAGCAATGATTGCAGAGTGTTTAGCTTCAAATCCCACTTCTGATACTAAACATGTGACCTTAGGCAAACCAATCTTCTGAAGACAGATTTTCCTCAATTATAAATGAGAGACTTAAACTAGATAGTTTCAGCTGTTCCTTCCATTTCTATATTTTTGATCCTATAATCCTAATCTCAAATGCATGCAAGTTAAAAACTTTTGTTATAAATAAAATCAATGAAGCTAAGAAAAGAAGGGAAGGTATCAATTAGGATAAAGTTTCTACAACAACCAAATGTTAAATTGTCAAAGGAAAAGAGTCCTCAAAAGAATAATCATGAATTGTTATGAATAATCATTTGAAAGTTTGCTCCAAATTATTAATAATAAGAAAATGCAAATCAGAATAACTCTGAGGTTTTACTTCAAACCTACTTTTAGCCTCTCTTGAAAAAGATGATTAATACTGGCAAAAAGTAATGTTGGAAGGGTTGCAGTAATATGAGAACACTAAGATACTGTTGGTGGAGATGTTGATTGGTCCACCAATATAAAAGTAACTTGGAATTATGATTTTTAAAAGTATAAAAAGTATCTATACCTTTTGAACTGGAGCTCCCATTGAAAAGTATATATTCTAAAAATGTCAATGACAAAAAGAAAGATATATATCAAAATACCCATAGTATATTTTTATAGAATCAAAGAAGTATAAACAAAGCCAAAATTCATTGATTAAGGAATACTATTGTAGGAAAAAAATCATGAATGTGAAGAATTCAGAGAATATTGGGAAAACTTATATGAATTGATAAAAAATAAAAAAATCAGAACCAGGAGAATGATATAACTAATGACTACAGCAATATAAATTTAAAGATATTTTTGTTTACAAAAAAAGCAAATAGAACACCCTGTAATTATAATGACTAAAACTGACTCCTTAAAAAAGTTGAGAAAATGCACACCTTTCTTTATAGAAGTGAGGACTCTGGGTGTAGAAGAGTGAATATTTTGTGAGATAGAACTGATTTGTTGGTTGGATTTGCTGAACTGAAATTTCTCTCTTATTTTTATTCTTTGCTAGAATAGATGGTATGGAAAGATATTAATTTATCTATATGAAATCAAAAAGATGGCATCAAAATGAAATGAAAATTTAAAAGCAGAATCGGATATTTAAACCAAAGGAATGAATTTCTCATAGTAGAAATAAGGAACTGAAGCATTTGGGAAAAGATCAAATATTTTAAACAGGGGTCACTTTTAATTCTACTCAAGTTTCCACAAGGGTAGTGATTGGCAATATGGTACAATATGGTACAATAGAAACATCACTGAATTTAGAGTCTGATGTCAACTTGTGCCTTTTTTTGAAAAATTTACTTACAATCAGTAGTATGCTAGTAAATGTTTAACAAACAACTCTCAGGGGAAAAAAGAAAAAGTACAAACAAACAACATACTTTTTATTTTAATCTGCATTATTAACATTATCTCCATCACTCTTTAAAGTCTAGACTAAGGGTGGGGAAATTTTTTTCTGCTAAGGGCCATCTGGATATTTATAACATCATTCATGGGTCATACAAAATTATCAACTTATAGATCTCAAGCAGTGGGAGGTTATTGCACCTAGTTTTCAGCTCATCATGGCTTGTAGTTGCCTTAGCAAATAAAGCCCGCAGGCAGAC
This sequence comes from Sarcophilus harrisii, assembly GCF_902635505.1. Taxonomy (NCBI): domain Eukaryota; kingdom Metazoa; phylum Chordata; class Mammalia; order Dasyuromorphia; family Dasyuridae; genus Sarcophilus; species Sarcophilus harrisii. The sequence continues at coordinate 459,162,701 of NC_045427.1, forward strand.
ATGACCCACTCTTGGTCTTATCACAAAAACAACAAATCAAGTCCCAATTTGTAGTGTTTGCTGGTCTCCATATATGCTCACATTGAAGACTTAACTATGACTAGACAGCCATAGCACAGGAAGTCCTTTCTTTTTTCTTCTGTAATATCGGAGAGGCAACATTTTCCCACAAAGAACTAGGAGAGAAAGAGTAAATCACTATTCTTCCTTCCTGGTAAATATCTTGTTCCCTTCTATGATTGTTGTGGATGAAGTTGAGAAAAGGGGGATAGGTGTCAGGCTCAGAAACTCTTCTCTCTCCCACAACAGCTCAGAGTATTTTGAAGGCTTCCCATACATCCAGCATCTATCCCAACCAGAGGTCCTCAAACTACGGCTGTGGGCCAGATGCGGCAGCTGAGGACGTTTATCCCCCTCACCCAGGGCTATGAAGTTTCTTTATTTAAAGGCCCACAAAACAAAGTTTTTGTTTTTACTATCATCCGGCCCTCCAACAGTCTGAGGGACAGTGAACTGGCCCCCTATTTAAAAAGTTTGAGGACTTCTGCTAAACCCTGGAACCAAGTTCTAGTGAACCTCTAATTACTCCACAGACATTACTTACATGTACCTGAACACAGGGCGCATGCACACACATTCAAGCACATGCTCTCATACTACTGACGGATGCTGCTGACCACATGGAGAATTTGAATCCATTCACCCTTCCCCACTGTGGCTACTCTGCTCCAGCCCAGGCATCTCCCTCCCTCTATCCTGTCTTTAGAGTGCATCTTCAGTAGGGCCAATGAGAGAGTAACAGCCCAGAGAACTGTGCTTAGTTCAGCCAGTGTTAAGTGCTTGCTTAGTTCAACCATTGGTGCTCTGAGGCAAAACAACAAAGAAATCACCAATCACTGATCTGGAAAGCTTCCCAGATTATACATCTGCCCTTCTAATTTACACTTCAGAGGATGGTGCTGACCAGGGAGGAGGATTAGAGATTTAGTCTCTCTTTTCCTCTTTATCTATCTGTGGGGGACATCCCCTCCCTCCTATCCCTCCTCTTCTCTTGAAAAGAAAAAAAAATGCGACATTTGGTGAGATGGCTGTAACTAAAATTTACAAGATAAAATTCCTGGTTGTCAGATATCCACATCTGAATGTCAGTCTTCTTCCTTCTATACTCCAAACACTGGTTGTTTCTTTAAGTGTGCACTACAACAGGGAGCCCTTTGGACAGATCAGCTACCCCATGGAACCTGCCTATGTTTTGGCTGTCTCTCTATTAAGCACTCTTTTTATAGCATAACTAACAATCACAAGGAGCTGGTGAAGCTTCACACAAAGAATGACTTCCATTTAACAGACTGTTCTTTGGTAGGGAAGGCAGGCATTTCTTTGGGTACCAATATGGAAATAGAATGTCAATCAGAATAGGATGGAGCTAAGCATAACATAGCCAGGATATTCATAACTATTACAAAGACACGATGGAGTTATAAAAAAGGACTGGTTTTCCAACCAGGAGAAACTGAGTCCAACATCGTGCCTCTCAGATATACTGGTCATGTGACGCTGAGCCAGTCACTTAATCATTGATGAATGTTGTACTACTGGTTGCAGAGTAGGTACTAATCTTGATTGCTGAGGGAGCTTTCTCATCTTGGAGTTCCCTATACTAGTGAAATCAAAGGTCTAATCGTAATCCCTATATTTGCCTTAAATGGCTTCTGACTGATGCAGAGTTGGCAAGTAAAGGTGAGGAAGAAGAGCAAAGAAAATGGGAAGAATGCCCTTTCTCTTCTTGTTTTGATTGTATTTAACCCCACTACCCTACTTCTAAAGGGCCATGAACTACTCCTGATCAGTCCTCCTATTTCTTCCTACCACCAACTTACCTCCTTTTTTTCACAATGCTCACATCATGGAAGGATGGAAAGAGATGGTAAGATTTATAAAGGGAGCTGAAGTCAAGAATCATGAAAAAGGAATATCCCACCTCAATTCTGAAATCTTCCCTGCTTCAGAGAATATCAGAGTTAGCAAAGACATTAGATATAATCCAGTCCTACTCCCTCAATTTATAAAGAAAAGGTTTAAGACTCAATGTTGTGGATAAAGTTATTTTTTCTACCTCAAGTTTGAATAGTGCATGCTATTTCTCCTGTCATATTCTTGAAGCTCTTTGTTGTCCATCCAACAAGATTATTTCTCTTCCATCTATTGTTTTGTAACCTAGAATAATTGTCTATATATTCCAATTGTGGAAAATTCAATTTTTCCTTTCTATTTGGTTTCTTTCCTATGGACATCTTCTATGAACAGTTAGTCCCAAAGGAATGAAAATTTTTAAATGTTGTGTTTTATATGTGCCTAAACATGAAATAAATTGGTAAATAACTTCTCTTCTACTTAAGACTGGTATTATCTTTGGCCCAATATCTACCTGGAGCAAGAAGAACCAGTGACCAAATGAATAGATTTGCTTCTTTCTTCTTTCTTTCTCTCTTCTTCCCTCCAACCCTCTTTCCTTACCATTATCTCTTCCTTCCTACTTTCCTTCTCTCTCTCTCTCTCTCTCTCTCTCTCCCTTTCTCCCTCTCTCCTTTCCTACTTTCCTTCCTTTCTTCCTTCCTTTCTTTTTTATCATTTAAATGTTTCTGGTTTTTCCTAGGCTCTCATAAGGAAGTGAACTACAAATCAATTAAGAGCATATCTAAGGGCAAATGAGTATTAGGCCAACCAGGAGAAAAGTAAATATATATTCTATTTCAGAAGGAAGCTTTTGGAGAAGAACTCTACCAGTGAAAATGGAAGAAGGAACCATGTGAAGGAAATAGGAAATTTCATTGGGTTAAGGGAATTTGTGTACCAAAACAACTTTCTTTTATCTTTGGTAGAACAGTAGCTGAAAAAAAAATTGCTTACCTATGACACTTAGTGTCATTTGCATAAAGGTCCACATAATAAATTCCCCTTTGACTTTAGTTTCCCTGGAATGATCTATTTCTGTAGATAAATTTTTATGCTTTTCTTTTGTCAAGAAATAAAAATCATACAACCCAAAGTGATTCCCTTTTTTACCCTACCTGCCAAAAAGATTAGACCCAAATACATTATCCCAGTGCACTAATCTTATCTACTGGGTGCCTGAAAGCATCTTCTACTTCTTCCTTTAGATGGTCTCTATTCTGTTTTATCCTTAAATCTTTCACTATGTTTTTACATGTAAATTGCTTCAAGCCCTATCAGAAGTAAGAGAGATATAAACTTTCAATAAATTTGCATTTAACTCATGTCCCTAGCTCCCAAATAGCATGCATCAATCATTTACCTATTTATATCAAGGTAAAAAAAATAGGGATAATAATTGCCTTGTCACAGAGCTTTGTCTTCAACAAAACATGGAAGTACTAAATAAAATATTGCTTTTCCAATTTCTCAAGCACCTTTATGAGCTCTGGAGGGGCTAATAGTATATACTACATAATTTAAAATATACTGTTACAGAAGATCATTAGTAGATTTAATATTGCATTGTGAGGTGGCCCAAAAGGCATCAGCCAGTGAAGCAAAGGGAACCAGGGGGCTAAGAATTTCTAATCAAGGAGATTCAGAAGTGTTAACAAGATCCATAGCCAAGAAATCAGAGGATCCAGTAAAAGTGGAGAGCTGGATTGAGATGGATCAATTGGAATGTCCAGTGAATATACTGTGGGTGGTAAGAGGTTCTTATACTCAAACATTATCCCTACTCATCAACACCTTCAGCAATCCTAAGTATTAGTGCTACCTGTGAGGTATTAACAATTGTCTTGCACTGTTCCCTAGTTGTTCTTATCTAAGATCTAACTTCCCAATTAGCCTATTGGCTCAGGAGTAAAAACTGTATTTTCTCTTATCACTCCTATAGTAGCAATGGGAACAAAGTGAGTGATCTGGATGAGTGCTTGTATGGCACACATCACTTAATCTGGTCTTTTCCCTAGAATGAGATGAGCCTCCATGGCACTAGGGCTAACCCTGCACAGGAAAAAGTAGAAGGAACAGAAATGGTTTATATGGAAAAAAACAGCTAGTGACTACTTTATATGACTTCAAAGATAATGTCCCAGGAAGATTTTCTGTACTAAGAGGTATAAAAAGCTAAGTGGTGCTGATGAGAACATCTAGACCTCTCTTAAGATTGTGTTAAATGCTTTTTGGCATAGTATAGATACAAGAACAGAGCGCTAAGAAATTTCCAGAGAATCTAGTTTCATTTCCAAATAAGCAAGATATTTAACTAAATAGGTAGCATTGACATACTATATTGCTAAATTGTCTCACCCAAAGAGGATGCTGTAGAGCAGATGAGGAAATAATTATGTTCTAATGAGACCTATATTAAGGCATGGGGATTATGAATTGGTTACTCTCCTTAATTCATTCAGTCATTCCTATATTGCTTAGACTTCAGAGGTGGGCAGGCAACAAACTCAAAATGAATCAACTGTGTGACATGAGAGCAAAAAAAAAAAAAAAAGCTAATATTTTAGGCTAAATTAATAAAGGTGAAATGCCCAGAACAATGTAGGTAATAGTCATGTGGTCCCCTGTCCTGATCAGACCACATGTGAATACCACATGGGAACTATATTATTTTAACAAGTTAGAGTGTATGCAAAGAATGGTTATCACAATGAAGACAAGCTTGGAGGACATCTATAAGGAAAATAATCTTTCCTTCCAAAAACAATGAAACAGCAGAAGAATCTGGGAAAATTTAGTCCAAGGTGGGAGAGTGGATAAGTATGATCGCTATCTTCAAATACCTAAAATATTATTATATGGAAAAAGAGTTTAAACTTGCCTTGCTTGATCCTTGGGGACAAATCTAGAAGAAATGGGCAGAAATGACAAAGGGGACAATTTTCAACATAAAAGCAGAAATAAAAAACAAACAAAAATATATTCTAACCATTAGGTTGCGCAGTGGATAGATCACTGGGCCTAGAAGACCTGAGTTCAAATCCAGCCTCAGACACTAACTAGCAGTGTGATTCTGGATAAGTTATTCAGTCCTATTTATCTCTGTTTCTCATATGTAAATGAGCTAGAGAAGGAAATGAAAAATCACTCCTTATGTCTTTGCTAAGAAAATCCCAAATGGGGTCACAAAGCATCAGACACAACTGAAACAAATGAACAACAAAACTGTGAAATGAATTATTTTAGGATGTATTGGGTTTTCCATCCCTAGAGGTCTTGAAGTGGAGGTCAGAGAACCATTTGTCAAAAATATAATAGGGGGAATTACTGTTTAAGTACAAGTTGGATTACCCTGGTTGCATTGACTTATCTTCCAACTTTCACTATAATTTCTGGGTATATTTATGAATGACTAGCTTTACCATTTTGACTGAACCAACCAATTCATTTAGTCAAATCACCAGCTACTCAATCCTTCCTTCTTTCTTTTTCTTCTGTCTACATGGAAAATTATACATGTCAAAGGAAAATTATTCCTTACATGTCAAAGGAAAATGCATTTTGATCATTGAAACCTCTTGAGATATTTTGGAGTTTAGGGTCTAGATTATGTTTCTTTCCCCTATTTATTTTTTTTTTAAACTGGGACAATTAACTCTTGTATCCCTTGTAGTTTCATTTGTGATTTCTTGAAATAGAGCTCTCTAAAACTCAGTTTAGATAAAGCCCACTAGGATTCAAATGAACCTTCTAGACCAATCCTCAAACCCAGATCACTCTGGCTTTCATTGATTGGTCAATAATGAGTTCCAGTGGGCAGCTAAGTAGAGCAGTGGATAGAGCACCAGCCCTGAAGTCAGGAGGACTGGTCTCAGACACTTAACACTTCCTGGCTGTGTGATCCTGGGCAAGTCACTTAGCCTCAATTGCCTCGGGGGAAAAAATGGTTCCAGTCCAAGCCTCACTTGGTCTTTATTTGGGTTTGAGGACAAACAGCAATTGTTCTTGTTCTGGCCAGAAATCCTGAGGGGTCTCTCCTTCCCGATTTAAATTTTATTTTTTGGAATAGAGAAACTAGGCCATCTTTAGCCTCATTTCTTACCTAGCCTATAATCACTGAATGGATGTTGCCTCAGACAAAGTGAGACCTGGGAAAGACTTTAGCTTAAAAAGGCCAACATCCTTCTGCAACTGGGATCATCCCTGACCGTCTTGCCATTTGTTAGCTAGAACCTCAGGGGGAACAAGAGCTACAAAAGCAGTTCAGAGGGAAAAGGAGAAAGGAGAACATCCTTTCAGTCTTATTTGATTTTCTTCCCACTATTGCGTAATCTCCATGAGGGCAGAGATTTTGAGAATCCTTGTTTCTCCCCAGTGATTCAAATAGTACTTGGCACATAGTAATGTATCAATAAAATAACTGGTTGTTGAATAAAGTGGCATTGGATTCAGGAAGGGAGTTGTTATTTTCCCAGAATCCCTAAGGATTCTAGTTTTTCCACAATAACATGGACTTATGTACTTGAAAAATGATGATGATTAACATTTATATAGAATTTTAAGTTTACAAAGTTCATTTTGTACAACAATTCTATAAATATTACTATTTCCTACTGAAAGATAAGAAAATTAATGCACAGAAAGGGAAACTTACTTCCTATTATTTAACAGCTAGTTAGTGCCAAGAGCTGGAATTGGGATTAGGGTTTCTGATTTCAAAATCAGGGTTCTCTCTATTATGTTTTATGACCTCCTGTTACTAACAATAACTCCTATTCCATTTGGACTTTAAAGGGTTTATTAAATATTTTCCTCATGAAAACCTATGAAGCAGGCAGCCAAAAATTAAAAATCACCTTTATAGAAAAGGAAATTAGGCTTACAAAGGTTTAATTACTGGCTATTGGTTGCCCAACTAGTGCAATTTGGGCTAAGAATTTATATAAGGATCTTCTCTCTTGGAGTCCAGCGTTCTTTTGCCTGTATTATATTGTCACATAAGAGACAACAAATAGACCCCAAACTACAGTCTTAAATTCCTCATTCTTTCAAAAATTCAGATCCTGCCATAAATTTCCTGACACTGGTATAATTTCCATCTCAAGTTGCATCTGGTCCTATCCATTTTTACACACGGAACTTAAATCTACCTCTAATTCAGTAACAGGATCTTCATGTTTTAATTCATATTAATATGAATTGTCAACACCAACTTTCTTTAAATGATACTACTCAACAAAACTAGGGGTCACCCATAGGGCAAGAGAAAGATGCAGAAGGATCCTACAACTAGGATTTCCCATATTTCCTGGTGAAAAAGGAAGTGGGTCAATCATGTTGATTTCCCCTAAAAGCTCAATTCATGTGACACTTTTATGAAGTCTTTCATGATTCCCACAAGTTATTAGCACCCTACCCCTTCTCCCTGTTTGAAGTTGTGTTGTATACATTTCATTTTTACTCATCTGGGTAAGAGTTGTGTTCCCCCACAACCACCTCAACCCCCAATAGAATGTAAACTCCTTGAGGATAAAAGCTTTTTTGATTTTTATCTTTGAACACTGCAGAGTACTAATCCCAGGACAATTAAGCATAGCTCCTAAGCATAGTAGATGGTTAATAAATGCTTGTTTAATTAAACTAAATTGATATAATAAAATCAAAGTAGAAGAGATGGAAGCCTATGTGTTCCATTGGTAGCAACATAATGTCAAGAGAACTAAAGGAAGATATCTACTAACGGGTGCATGCTGAATCCCATCATAACCAGGTTACAACAGTTGATTATTAAATTTTAAATGCAAACATTTACACCTCAGAAATCAGCAAATGTTACAAATCAGGACTTGATTTATTAATTTGTTGATTTATGACTCAAGTGATGCAAAAATGTTAATAATTGAGATTAAACTATAAAATGCATCCTGCATTTCTTTTTAACAGAGCCAATTGTCGAACACCCTTGCACTAGCATTTTGAGTGAGGCTCCTATGGAGGCCATGGGTAAGAGTTACACAAAATAAGATGTGAATGATCTATGATTTTTCCCATTTGGGAAAGTGCCTACACTGATAATATTACTATTCCATCAATGAATCAAATTAAACACAAATGGAATAATTTGTATTTGTCTTCACACTGTCCTGGGACCTTAGGCTCTGATAGGTGAGTTGTCACTTTTCATACCCAGAACCAGGCTCCTTACCTCCCTCCCTTCCCTATTTGCATCATCTTTCTCTATTAGAATGTAAACTCCTCAAGAGGAAGGTCTGCCTCACTTTTGTATTTGTATCCATAATACTTAACAAAGTGATTGGCACATAATACACATTTAATAAATGTTATCATTAATAATCCTGGTATGATAACATCTAAAGTCTCCTTCAACATTGCATCATGGTCCTAAGCATTAGTGATGACTCCAAGACTATTATAATTTCCTTGTGATAAATGGACAAATAAGAATAATTCAAAGGCCATAGACAACCTCAATTTTGCAATAATGTTTTCTATGCAATGAAAACAAAGGATTAAAAATGACTAGTGTAACTTGAGTGTTCTAAAGTCCATCCTATTCATCATTCCTTGAAAATTTTGGACATCTTTGTGATGCAACTTATTTCATCTTTTTATCTTCTTTCTTTAACCTAATGTTCAATCATGAATGACAGGATGATGATGATGATGATGATGATGATGATGATGATGATGATGATATGTGTGTAGTATGTGTGTAAGAACCATATTGTCACCCACAACAAACTTCTTGATTCTCTAGTTAAATATTGGATTTGACATAATCAATCAATTGATCATCAAGCATTTATTAAGTTCCAAGATGGGCCAGGCACTGTGTTAGGTGCCAAAAACACAAACTAAATCTCTTTCTGCTTTAATGATGACAAAGATCAGACTGTCTTCTTGGCCAGGGTTCCTGGCCAAGAAGACAGTCTGATCTTTGTTTTTCCCTTTTCCCAAAATCATGTTGCATTTTACACAAAATTTGAAGGATACCAAATATGTCCTTCATCTCTTCAGAAAATTTCAGGTAGCACTTCCCCAAATGGTAAAGATCAGAAATTATTCACATCTTCTCATTCTCTGTGACTCTTACCAATGGCTGCCATAGAAGACAGTCTCAAAATGCTGGTGCAGTAGTGTGCTGGTAAATGTTTGCCAACTGGCTCTCTTAGAAACAAATGTAATTTTTTTTTTTAATTTAACCTGAATTATTAACATTTTTACATCACTTAAGAATGAAGGGATTAGAACACTCAGAAGAAAGCTCTGTGTGACACCATCAGACTGTCCTCTGGCAATCTTTTCCAATTTAATTGACTAGAAAGTGTGATTAAATGTAAATAATATATAGATAATAAGTAATAGTCCAATTAATCAGAGTTCAGGCCCTCTGGTTGAAGGTTCAGCCCTCTTTACAATATACTGTGTTGTGTCCAATTCCATATTTACATTTAATCAGAGTTTAAATAATGACAAAGATTCTGTAAGAGTAAATAAATTACTCACCCAGTATTAGATAAGTGTCTAGCCCCCTTAAAGGTCCTCTGTCCTACACAAGGATTTTTCTGGTTGTCCCCAGTTTTTAACTTTTTCCAAAACCTATAACTCACAATTAATTTTGTTTTATTTTTATATTTACTTATCCATAGTTAGCTCTCTCCAATAAAATCTAAGTTCCTTGAGGGCATGGAACTAAGTTTTTGTCTTTGAATCTCAAGTGCTTAGTACAGTTCTCAATAAATACTTACTGGATTGAATTAGAATGAAATTGAATTGCAGATATGTATAAAGTCTTTCAGCACCCTCAACACCAGAAGAATTTTACCTGTTCAAAGCATAATCCCTGAACCACTAAATTAGAGGGGCCTTGAAGGGGCCATTTGTCAGATCCTTATCTGAATAGGAGTCCTCTCAAATAACATCCCTGACAAGTAGCCATTGGTGGTTGGTAAACACTTATTTTGTTCCAGTCACTGTGCTAAGTACTCACAATAAAAGAAGGTAGGTGATCTTGTTATCCTCATTTTTGTTGTTGTTATTATGTCCAACCCATTTGCGTTTTCTTGGCAAAGAAGTGGTTTGCCATTTTCTTTCCCAGCTCATTTTACACTTAAGGAAATTGAGACAGTGCTTAAATGATTTGCGCAGAGTCTCACAGCTAACTCAGGTCTTCTAAACTCCAGACCTGGAACTCTACTGTACCATCTAGCTGCCTCTAGAGATTTTACAGAAACATTTGGGGACAGAGAATTAATTCTGGATAGTTCTGTTGTTAGAAATTTTTTTTCTTCAAGCCTAAATCTGTCTTCCACAATTTCTACCTCCTATACCTAGTTCTTCCACTGGGGACCAAGCAGAATAAGTTCAAGCTTTCTTTTATTCAAGAGTCTTTCAAATACTTGAAGACAGGGGGCAGCTAGAAGGCCCAGTAGATGCAGCATCAGCCCTTCCAGGAGGACCCAAGTTCAAATTCAGACTCAGAAACTTAACATTCACTAGCTGTGTGACCCTGGACAAGTCTTTTTAACCCCAATTGCTTCTCAAAAGCAAAAACAAAAACAAAACTTGAAGACAGAGATTATTGCCCCACTTAAGTCTTTCCTTAACATAATATTCTTCAGCTGGTCTGGAATGCTCTTGAATTCCCTTCCAGACCTGGTCACCCTGCTCTGGTCAGTCTTCCACTTCTCAAATCTTTCCAACAATGTGATATCCAGAATTGAACAGACTATTCCACCTATTGTCTGATTAGGGAATTGTGCAAATGGAGACTGTCTCTTGCTTCAACCTGGATCTTCTGCATCTGTGAGACATGAGAAATGTTGTCACCTGTATAAAAGGAGGCACTATACTCCATGACTAAAGCAGAACTTTAGAAGCCCAAAGGAAATGTGAACTGTGCAAATCCAGATCCACTTCTACTCTAAATGTTCTAGCAGACTATCTGTGCCAGATCTGGGGTAGTGCCTTCTGATTAACCACAGCCAAACACAGCGTACCCTGACTCCAACACTGTGTTGTCATTGGTCTTTGAAAATGAAGGGTGAACCACAGCAAACAACAACAAACTTGCATTGCATTCACCTAAAACTTATATCTTCTACACTTTAAATAAGCTTTAGAATTTAGGTCTTTTGGTTTAATTAATTTAATTAGGTCTTTTAGCAGCAAAATAGATAACTTTCTCTTATCTTCTTCTAGAAAAACCTTTCCGCCCTCTTTCTTATTGGATATAATCTAAACAAATTAGAAAAGGAAAAGAAAAGATGATGATCTCAACCCTATTCTTTCAAAAAGCCATATCCTTCAACTAGGTAACATCAGGAGCCTATTTCCTTGATGTTTATGATGTAGATTGAGTTAATATAAAATTCTCACCCTTACTTTTTCTTTTTTTTTTTTTAATGTGCAAAATTAGAGCAATTCCCAAATTGTGTTTGCACCAGAAAAAAAAAAAAAGAAAAGAAAAAAATGTGAGTATAAGGAATAGACTTTCTGACCCATTAAGGCTTGAATAGAAAGTTCAGGTTGATCCAATCCAAATTTCCTCATTTTATAGAGGAAATTAGGGCCCTGAGAAATTATGCAGCATGAAGAGGATTGAGTAGACAATGCACTATATCTGTTTTACTCCCCCAAAACACATTGGGACAGTCCCCTATTTTTGGCATCATATGAGAAATTTCCTATGCTGCTTAGTTAATTGGGTACTGCCTAGCTACATGGGTAAAAACAAAAATTGCTTGAGTTATTGGAAATTCATGTTCTTTCCTGAATTTCATTTGGGCCATACTAACATTGCATCTGCCACAGGACCAGTTGAGCTATCGCTTTTTAAACTCTTGAGAGTCTCTATGTCTCTGTTAATAAATAATGATGAGACAATACTAATATTAGCACAAGGTGAAACCTTCTCTGAAGGTCCACTTACTCTGGATTATTTTGATATCTTTCCAGTACATGCCTTCTTCGATTTACTGAGAACACCCTCCAGATCAGAACTCCAGAGACTATGTTCCCCTCCCTGGGTAAATTAATCCTCTCGGTTTTGGAAATCTACCCCCAAAGGCTGAACTGTCCAAACTGAAGAATGAATACAATCTCACCTAACTCACTCTATTTAGCCAGCTCCAAACCATGTTTCATATGATCCCAATATAGTAATCAATCAATATTATCCTGGCTTCTTAAAAGTTTGATAATCAATCCCTTGAAGGCTCCCATCCACCATTCTGATAAATCCTCAGGCCAAAATTTTTTTCTCTAGGCACTACACTCTTAAATGTACTGTTTACCTCTAGAAAAATGGGACTACTTTAAAAGCAGCAAGAGCCTGCTTTTTTTTTGTATTTGTATTCTCAGGAGTCTTAAAGGTACTTGGAATTTCCCTGAGAGAGAACGAAGTAATCTGTAAAATATAAATGACTACAATGATGATCATCTCATTGTTGATGATCCTTCCTTCCTTCCCTGCTTCCCTTTTTCCTTTTTTCCTCCCTCCCTTCCTTCCTTTTTTCTTTCCTTTCTTTCTTTCTTCCTTTCTTTTCTTCCTTCCTTCCCTCCTTCCTTTCTTCATTCTTTCCTTCCCTCCCTCCTTCCTTCTTTCCTTCCTTCCCTCCTTCCTTCCTTCCTTCCTTCCTTTCCTCCTTCCTTCCTTCCTTTCCTCCTCCCTCCCTCCTTCCTTCCTTCCTTCCTTCAATCTTTCCTTCCTTACTTCCTTCTTTTCTTCCTTCTTTCCTTCCTTCCTTCCTTTCTTCCTTCTTTCCTTCTCTCCTTCCTTCCTTCCTTCCTTCCTTCCTTCCTTCCTTTTTTTCCTTCCTTCTTTTCTTCCCTCAAAACATTTAATATCAGCATTTTGAGAGATCTTATACCTTTGTCCTCCTTATTTCCAAAAATTCCCCTTTCTCCCTCTGCCAAATGTGGAGTCACAAATATTCTTTTAAAACCAAACCAAACCAAACCAAACCAAGACCTCTAATGAATTCAATTTGACATTATTTGTATAACTTGAACTTTTGGGAGGGAAGGAGAATGGTAGACTATTCCTGAGATGGTAATAATAATGATACTTTATAGTATATAGAGCTTTATAGTTCTCAAGCTTTCATATTTATAATTAGTAACTTACCTTTCTGAGGTATTTAACTACCTTATTATACTTTTTAAAAATTAATTCCATATATACACCCCCAATAAAATGTAAGCCACATATGATTAGTTATTATTTCATTATTTTTGTGTGTCTCCTCAGAGCCTAGAAGAGGGCCAGGCACACAGTAGGCATTTAAGAAAGGTTTGTTGATTGATTGATTGATTTATGATCTCATTTGAATTTTGTCATACTGTGTACAACAGGCAGGTAGGTATTGTCATTCATTTTTGTAGAAATGAGAAAAATGTACATCAAAGTGTTTTTGTTTTGTTTTGTTTTGTTTTCCTACGGTCACATAACTAGCAAGTAGCAGAGCTGGAACTATGTTCTAAATGTCCTAGTATTCTTTGCCCTGTGCTAAGGTGACTCTTGAGATTATCAGAGAACTGGGGGTTTCGCAAAGCCAAGGATGCGAATCATTGAGTTAAGGCCTTCAGGATACCCTATGCCATGGATACAACAAATCCCAATGGTTGAGCATATACAGATGACATATTTTATGGCATACAGCCCTCTTGGGGTTAGTTTAGGACAAATGAAAGGAAACATTGCTTGAAATCCTAATCCCCAAAGTGTTACTTTGCCCAACAGGCAGTAAACTTAGGAAATGTGTTAGCCCAAGAAGTAACACCAGCCAAAAAATATAGGTTCCCCAAATGTCTAAATAAATTCATAGATGACAGGTCCATAAGAGTTTAGGAAGGAAAACAAAAGAGAAACTTTATCGTGTAAAAGGAAAAATACTAGAGAAGTCTGCTAAACTGAGTTCTAGTTCATGAGCTGTATGACTTTGAATAAATCAATTTTCCTCTCTGAACCTCAGTTTCTTAGTTTGTAAAATGAAGGAGTTGGATGACTTCTACATTTCCTTCTAACTCAATATATGAGCTTTATAAGTCTGGATTCTGCCAGATGGGACCCAAAATAAATAAATCAATTCAATTTTCTGAACCTCTATCACTTCACATATAAATAGGAGAGAATAATATTTATGCTACCTACCCAAGAGAATCATTGAGAGGAAAACGCCATGTAACGCATAAAGCATTATAGAAATGTGGCTTATGATAGTGATTATGGCTATTTTGAGGTAGATTTAGGAGCAGAGAGAAGAAGAAAGCCTTAGCAACTGTTTAACCCAAATTCTTCATTTTAAAGATTAGCATTCTAAGGCCTAGAAAAGGAAAGTAATTTACCTAAGAATATATAAGTAATAGGCAGCAAAGCCAAGATTCCAATCTGAATCCAAATCTTAAACCCTTTAGACAGCATCATATAGACTATATTGTTCCATTCCACATTTTTGGTGTAATCATCCTAGACAAGCTGGTGAGTTTGATAGGCCATAGTTCTGACTCAACATAGAAGTTCTCATATCCTTTTGTTCTTAATATTTGGGGCTGAACCCTTTCTGGTTATGGACTTTGCAGGCAAGGAGCCAGCTGATTCCATGCTTTCCCCTTCTCCCAGACACAAGCCACATGTCCCATAACACTCTCAGGCTCCAAACAAAGAGCTTCATACCATGAGGAGCCAAGCCCAGGACATTTCCCCCTTGGGAATGAAAAAAAAATCACAGGAGGTAGATTAATTCTTTCCGGACTGCAGCCCTTTATATCTAACATCCTTTTGGCACTAGCCCACCCATCAGGTAGCAATATATATTGTTCAGACATGCATTGTTTGGGGACTTTACAAGCTTTGTGATGACAAGGATCATGGAAAGGATGGTAGCAAATCTCTGTGCTTAGTTTGGCATTGCATGTGTTGCAGGGCAGAGTTGTTGGACTTTGCATCCTGCCTCTTCAGCACATTTGAATGGAACAATATTCATTTTTCACATTAGCGTTAATAAGCCCTGTTATGAGAGGGGTCAAATAAGGCAATAACTATGGCAGAATGAGATGGATAGACAAAAAATTAAGCATTCAGTTGAAGGTGGGAACTGATACGCTTGGAAACAAGGAAGACCGATTTTGGCTCATGAATAACTCTCTGCATGGGAATTAATAGTGCCTCATGAGCTAAGTAAGAATACCTCTCATAACTCTACCTCCAAAGGACTGAGACTTGATTATATTCCTGGAGATTTTAGTTTTTGACCAACAGGAAGCCTGAATCCCAGACCCCAAAGTTTCTTTTCATAGGTTCCTCTAGTGTTCAGAGGATGGTTTTTTCCAGATGGTGCCTAACAATGACTGTGCCAGATTCTACAGCTTAAGTAAATGTTGCCATCCCCCAGCTCCTGCCAGGAAAAGATGGAAGACCTAGTCGTTTCTCCTGGCTCCAGTGATCCCTTCCCACAAGAGAGCAGAAAGCCCCACATTGACTCGGGCAGTCTTCTTGGAGGATGGACACTTCCAAGGGCCCTTTTCCCTCACCCCATCTGCAGGACCTTCTGGCTGAGTTGCATTCACCGAGAGCTGCCAACCCCCAATCAACAAGGGTAGAGGAATGAGTAGCCAGATGCCAACAGAGGACACTGAGCAGGAAAAGAAGGTAGATTACCATGAAGGGGAAGGAAGAATGCCCAGAGGGCCCAAATGGCAAAGCCTCAAGTCTGATCATGTCTAATTTAGGAAGTTTACTTGTATTCAGTCTTTGAGTCCTTGCAGGTGTTTCTCCACCTTACCATTAAAAATGGTTTTAATGTTGACAATGATCCTGCTAATATCCATGATTTAGGAGGAAAAAATTGTTCATAGTCCCCCTTCTCTCTGTCTCTGTCTGTCTGTCTCTCTCTCTCCCCCTTTCCCTCTGTCTCTTTGTCTTTGTTTCTTTGTGTGTCTCTCTTATCTCCCCTCCCTCCCTTTTTCTCTCTCTCTCTGTCTCTATCTCTCTGTCTCTCACTCCCTTTCCCTCTGTCTTTTTGTTTCTCTGTGTGTCTCTCTCATCTCCCCTCCCTCCTTTTTTCTCTCTCACTGTCTCTCTCTGTCTCTGTCTGTCTGTCTGTTTCTCTCTCCCCTTTTCTCTCTGTCTTTTTGTTTCTCTGGCTGTGTCTCTCATCTCTCTTCTCTTCTCTCTCTCTTTCTCTCTCTCTCACTCTCTCTGTGTCTGTTTCCGTCTTTCTCTGTCTTTCTTTTCTGTGTCCTCTTCTATCTTTATGGTATTCCCTCCACAAACTCCTAAGGAACTCCAAATTTTACTGCTCCTTCCATCTCCACCACAGATGATCTCTAAAAAGAAAACCAAGCTCTTCTATTCCTCAGAGGCAGGTAGGAGGCACACTGGATAAAGTCCTTAGCACAGGGCCTGGCACATAGTAGCTATTATATAAATGTTATTTGTTGTAGTAGTAGTTGTAACAGTAGTGATGGTGGTGGTGAAAATAGTAAGTAGTATCAAAGAAAGGTTACTTTGGTTAAGGGAGTTAGTAAACAAAACTTATTAAAGTATTAATCACTGATAAAATTTAAAATAGGGATTCTTCCAAGGAGTTTTTTATACTTGAACATACTTCAGAGCATCAGTTCAAAAGGTATGAAAACTAGTGGTGAGATTTCATCCAGCAGAGGATATCTCTGTGAACACTCCCATCCTGCAGTCACGTATTTTGCTGATATTTGTGGCCAGAGAGAAAGGACCAAGAATATTTCACTTCAAAGGTTAATGTGAAAATAGGTTTGTGGATGGATGCTAGTGTTCTCCCAGCAAAAAGACCAAGAAAAGACACAGCCACATCTGTTGAAGACCCTGCAAAGAAAGGTTTTATCATCAAAGTCCTTGGCACTGTCAGATGTTGACATGATTTTATCAATTGAAATGACATTCAAGAGGAGGCATTTCCATCTGCTTTACCGCTGCACCCTAAGGACTATGGGACCTTTCCATAAGATTTGCATCAGAAACCTTTCCATATGTTGATTTTCCTTTTTAGAATGTGAGCTTCATGAGAGCAAGAACTACCTTACTTCTCTATTTGTATCTCTAATGTTTAGCATAGTGTTTAGCACATAATGCTTAATAATTTTTGTTCATTATTTCTTCCTTTCTTTCATAATAAAATCTATTAAATCTTGTCCAAACATTTCCAAAGAGAATCTTTGGGATTCACCCCAAAATCTAACATAAGAATCAATAGGAACCATGAGTCTAATCCTCCATGAAAATAGATTTCTTCATTGTCACTTATTCTGAAATAACTTATGTTTTCTTATTATATTTAAATTCACATTTAAATTCATATTTCCATTTCTGAGTCCAATGTGCAAACAGAAAAATTATAGCCTTGATGAAGTTTATCAATCTTTGGAAAGCTTTATGAACATGTACTCATATTCCTTCCTATTCCCACTAAATCTATCCTGAGAATTGATAAACTAAGGAAAAGTGGCTGGAAGATTTGCCTGAGTTGTCAGAAAGGGTAACTGTGGGAATCGAAGTAAGATCTCAAGCAGCTTGACCTTTAAATTAATTTTCTGCTAAGAATCCTAATCCAAAGAAAGTTTGAATCCAAAAGGGAAAATGTAAACTATGTTTTCCTGGAAATTGACTGAAAAAGCAAATCTGACTATTTTTAAAGGTCTAGGGAGTGAATCTGACTATTTTTAAAGGTTTAGGGAGTGAATATAGCCTTCAACCCATCACACTATGGACTATATGTGGTATAGACTATTAAAATGAGTATAATTTCACATTTTCTAAAATGCTAATATAACACTATCAGGCAGATGTATCAAGGTTCAAACATGCCAAGTTAACAGTTAAACATTCAGATTGTTTCTACCTTTCCCCCAGGTGATTACTACTAAGAATAAAACAAAACAAAGTTTCCTTAAAGGTAAAAAAAAAAAGTCAACAAATTTGGGCCCCCCCAAAAAAGATGTGAAAATATACCATCTTCCATTTGATGAAGAAGTAGGGGATGATGGATGTGGAATATTGCAGGTATAGAAGGCAGTCAATGAGATTTTGCTGTTTATCTCTTCATGTCAGGGAAATCCTCTTTGTTCAGTGGGGAAGAAGGATAAATTTGGAAATGAAACATCAATACAAATGGCATCAATAAAACTTTAAAAAATAAGAAAAAATAAAATGTTTAGTCAGTATTCATTGACTTTTATCAAATAAGAAACATAATAAAAACAAAACAACTTTTAACTTTTATTTTTAGCTTAATTTTAAAATTAAAAAAAAATTAAAAGTGTTTTTATGACCACCTTTCCTATATTAATCAGTTAATGGCTACTTAGATCTACCATTTTTCAGGTACTGTATCAAGCATTATATTGTTGGGATACTAAAAAAAAATTTTTAAAAAACAAAATAAACAGAAAAAAAAACACCCAAAAGAGAACAATCTGAGAGTGACTTCAAACTCAGAATAGGTTAAATTGGCTAGCCTGGAAAAAGTCCACAATGGATGTGGGGAACAGAGCAATGGGACCCCTCCCTTTGACCTCTGACCTTTCCACAGGTCCTGGCACTAACTGGAATTCCCTGAGAATCTAGTTCTGAGCTCTTGCCAGGTTATTAGTAGAGGCCTGCACCCACAGCAGCTCTGCTGGAAATGCTCTTGCAAATGTCTAGATGTACACAGCTTTAATACACACAACTCAAGCTTCTGTAAACCTCCTACAAACAGGGAGCAGCATGTACAGTATTCCATATCAGGGTTTGAAGGGCTGCATATGGTGCTCAGTTATAACAGCTGAGCTTTAAAAAGTACAACTTCTCATCTCACTGAACCAGAGCCCAAATAAGGAGAGTAAAGAAAAAAAGACATCAACCCAAGGGGAGGTGAAGTGTGGTTCGTGTGGGGGGACCCTTCTACATTAAATATTGTTTTTATTATAAATTTCTGTTTATTATCTTCTCAAAAAGATATTTTGCCAATCTAAATAGTGCTCACTGCCATAATCTCCAAGATTATCATTTTAACTATTAAGTAGATGAAGAGATATGTTCATGAGTCTCTAGATCATCACTTTATAGAGTTGGAGATAGGTGGGTAAAAAGTAATGACAGCCATGGATAGAGAGCTAGCATGAGATTCAGAAATATCTGGTCCTAAGTTGTGCCTCTGACACATGCTGGTTCTTCTGAGTCAGAGCAAGTCGCTTAAGCTGCCCAAGGAAACTCACTAGGACTATTAGTTTCAGAGATGGTTCTGACCCGTATTGGCAGTGTTCTCTGCAATGGCCAGGTGGCCAGAAGAGCCAGCACCTGGGGAGCATCGTCTTGCCTACTTTACTCGTCTCTTCCATGGCTCTGGCTACCCCAAAACTATCCAGGCTACTGGATTGCTCACACAGCTTGGAGGAGATGGGAGTCACCAAGTCTATCCTTTCCAGGAAAATGGAGTTTCACCATGCTTTACCATCTGCTCTGTAATTGCCCCTTAAGATGTTCCAGGCCTTATGATTTACCCTATCTCTGGGCTTAGCAGACCCCTGGCAGTGTCATCTGACCTACTGATGAAACCTAAAATCCCCGAGCTTTGCCATCCCGCCCGCTGCTTTGCGCTCAGGATTTCTGGACCTATCCATCTGTCTGGCAAGTGGTCTTTCTTTGATGTGTTGTTTCCCCCCAATCAGACTGTGAGCTCCTGCAAAGCAAGGGCTATCTCACTTTTCTTATGTGTTTCCTCTTATGTTCAGGCTACTAGTGCCTTTTAGTCCTTTTCCTATAGGATGTCTCCGGACCTCCAGGTGGAGAAGAGTTTGGGAGGGGCAGGAGTAAGCAAGTTTCCTGGAATACACAAGAAACTTTTACTTTCTGTTTCTGATGCCTATAATGACTTTCTTCAGCTTTCCAGCCAACTTCCCGCTTCTCCCTCCCCAGCCCCCTGTTGCTGCACGCCATCCCCCAGCTCCAGTATAAAGTTTGGCTTTTGCAGCATGAAGCAGCTGGGCCAAGCTACCAGCGAATGATAATGACCTCAGAAATCTGCTGTTAGCTCGACAACAATAGGGTGCTCAGTCTACTGGAAAATTGTGTTCATCAGCTAACTCTGCTCAGTTACTAATTGACATTGCCAAATATTTTAAGAACAATTGGAATGCACAAGCAAAAAAAAAAAATGAAGATCTTAATCCTCAGACTTAATTTTTTTTTGGCCTGTTTTGTTTGCTTGGAGCAGGCGATGGCTATCACAAAACTAAATGGGGGAGGGGAGAGGAAAAAAAAGAGGGAAGAAGGGGAAAAAAGGCAAAAAAAAAAAAAAGAAAGAAAAACTATCATATCATTATCTAGCCTATGTGTGTGCGAGGATGTCCTATACAAAAGCTTCTGATTTGTTCCCTCATTTGGGCCCAAATACGGTCTGAGACTCATTGTTTAAAGAAAATTCCACAAACAAAAAGAGAGCATAAGGTTCGGAGCCAGCTGGTCAAATAATTCTTGCCCACCTCTAAATACTAAACAAGAAGTAATGAAGGTTAACAATATTTTATTTCGTCTTTGCCTCTCTTGATTTCCATTGATCATGTAACTTGGCCTACTTTATTTAATGAACTGGAGGGTCAATGCATTCAATTACCCCCTTCCTACCATCAAGACTTCAATTATCCCCACACCAAAATTATGGGAAAATGCAGAAGGTAACTACCCTGTTGGATATAATGAATAGTATCGTTTCTTACTACATTAAGTTTTAATTATTCTGTGTGCTATTTCCGAAGCAAAATCTGAAGAACACAAACTTTTTTTTTTTTTTTTTTTTTTAGCTAGAAATGAGATAGGCCGGGACGCCAGCTTTGATATGTTTTTAGGGGAATGATGCAGAGATTAATTCCATCAGGGGGTTTGCATGCAATCAGGCAACCACAACCAGCATAGGACGAAAACATATGTACTGCTTTCTACATGTCAGGGAAGGAAAAAGTGTGCTTCAGAGTTTCCTGTTTCCCAATAGTTTTCCTTTGTATTGCCTGAGGAGGCAGAAATGACATCTACTATTGTGTGAAATTATTGGGAAGTCAAATAAACAAAAAAAATGATAAAAACAAAAAGAAAAGGACAGGGAAGTGATCTGTGTGTCGTCTAGTTTTGTCCATTTTTCTGTTAGAAAATATGACCTCTCAATTTGTCAAAGGTCCTAGTTTTAGCAGTTGATCTTAAGCTTAGTTCTCAGCAGTCTGGAGAGCTAGAGAACAAATACATTTTCTGGTTCAGTGGAGTCATTTTCACATGTTCACTGATTCAAACATTCTTTTACTCACATAACAAACAGCTGCATACCACATTAGCCTAGCCAGTGACAGTCACACATCTCGGCAATAACTGTTTGATTGCAAACTTGACCCTTTCTTCTTCTCAGCCTGAGCAAGACATTTTTAAACAGCCACTCGGTTCTCAATCCTCCTTTGCAAAGAATTACATCAGATAACAAAGGGCTTCTCTGCCACTCATTGTAAGCCTTCTTCTGGAGATCTGTTCTAAGAGGCTCTCTGTAAAAAGGTTTTTTTTTATGATGAATTCAGAACTACTATCATGTTAAGAGCAGCGATTTATAAAGAAGAATTCATTGGTTGAGATCTGAAAAAAATAGTTTCTCAGGCCCTACTGACCCAGTTTTCAACAAAAAAGAGAATCAAGTGATGCAAATGAAGTTTTGAGACATTGTTATGCTGTCTGAGAAATTTGTAAAACCCTCCATTTTGCAGTAATTTCTTAATAAAAGCCTCAATAAGTATTGCATTCTTACTTACAGGTCCAAAGACTTTGGTCTTCACCTCACAGGTTTCTCTATAACAGGTAATGGTAAAATGCCAACTATGCTACATTGAAAGATAAATCTAGTTTAATATAATTTATGCCAAATCACTTTTTTTTGTTTTTAAATAAATTGGCTTGCTAAGCTTTATTAAGTATTTTTAGTCCAAGAAAAAAACCCAAAACTTAATGCAATAAACTTTTGACTTGATGTATATTGAGTATATATTTTTTGTTGCATTCATTTTCAGATTATTCATGAACTGAAATAGACATTTTTAAGAGAAAAACTTTTTTTAAGATCACTCAAAAAGGAATCAATCAGTAGATACTTTTATGAACTGATTCCAGGGTGAAAATAAAAAGTTTATAGATTACTCCAACTGTAGTTTTGTTTTGTTTTGTTTTTTCCTTTCCCAGACATATACATTTTTGTCCTTAAGAATGATTACCACAGAATTAGAAAAGTGAGAGTTGATTCCTTCAACACAATATGTATTTGGAAATAAAGAAAATGATGGAGAAGAGAAATTAGCACTGGCTATCACTTGGCCAGAAGGTGAGAAAGGCAGGCTAAATATGTCATTTACAAAGCTAAACATTTGGTAGTAGTCTTAACAGATAACATCTTTTAGTTTTCAACAGATTTTCGATTTTCAAGGAGCTCTTGAATTCTGTCAGTGTCATGTCAGGGTCCTGTCCCAAATTTCAGAATGCCCAAACTCTCTTTCTAGTTCTATTCCCTAGATTTCTCTAATCCAATATTAGCAGAACTGTAGCACGGGGCAGGAGAACCCTTCCATCTGAGGCCAAAGGAAAGCATATCCACTGTTTTATGGAGGGTTATGGTTCTTTCCCTCCAGTCCCTGAAAACAGCAAAGTTTTATAAAGTACTTTTAGTATCAGGCCGTGAAAAGCGGAAACTAATCCCTTTTATCTTAGCACTTTCCAGTCACTAAAAACAATTTTAATCACTCTCCATACTATGAAATTAGCCCCTACGTGGTACTCGTTATCCTATTTAGAATTTTCTAATGTGTCTCACCAGTAATAAATCGCCAACAAGGCTATGGCTCCTAGAGTAGACAGTGTGTTTCATGGGTATTTAAACAACAGCATTAAGTACTATAGGAATCTGTGGAATGTGGAGCACAGATTTATGTGTCTTAAGAGTTCTTTACTGGTTTGTAATAAGCCAGCAAACTAACGCTTTATTTTTATATTAATTTTGTCCTCAAAGTAGGGTATACTGAAGCATGACAATAACAACAAACTAAACTGGCATATACTTAATAACTGTAACAGAGAATTGCCTCCCATACTAAAATATTTATTGAAACGGGGTATGGGTGGGGGCGACTAAAAAGGATTAACCTCGACAGCCTGCTACCAGATCTTTAACAGTGGGCAATGTAATGCCTTAAGGTACCTCAAACTGTCTTTCATTTTCTAGACTTAATGGCTGATTGCAGAAATCAATGTTGCCATTAGTAACAGAGTATTTGTTATGGCATGATTTCCTCTGTTGTTAGGCTTGCAGAATGATTACAGTATTAGCAAGGTGCTTTTCTTATAAAGGGCTAGAGATAGAACGTTCCATTTGCTGTCCATTAGCAAGTGGCTTTGGAAATAGGGACGAAGCCAGAAATCTTACCTGCTGTGGTGTGGAGATTGCAGTTCAGTTTTCATAAGCTAAGACTTTTTACAAAAAAAAAAAAAAAAAAAATGGATGAGGAAGCTCAATATCTTGTGGACATTGACAAGGAATGTTTTTGATAGGGAAGGAATTGTTATTTCCTAAGCTTATGTCAAAAGTGAATGTGAAATTTAAGGCATGAATCTAAATGTCTGTTTTGACAAGTTCCCAGAATGCATATGGGCTTAGTATAAAGTGACGGGGTCCACATGATAGAACCTCCCAGAGAAATAGACCGTGGATTTAAAGAGCAAAAGGCAGTATAGCCCAACTCCTTTATTTTATAATTGTGGTAAAGAAGGCATTTGAATAGAAGTCCTATGAACCCTTTCCATTACCCCATGGATATGAGTTTAAAGAAAGTTTTATTGGGGAGGGTTCATTCCCGCACTTGAAGAGTGATCTTTTGGGAGGAGTTGGGAAAATAATGGATGTATATCATTAGGAAAAAGGCTAGTAAGGGCTCCCTCATCCATTTCCAGCTATGGATAGTCCAAAGAATCCTGAAAGACCCTTTTTCTAGAATTCCATGGCAGAAGCCCTCAGAGGACTCTCACAGATGGAAACTGGACAGGAGTGAGAGGACTTAGTACCATACAGGGAAAAGGTACCTCCAAATGCCTCAGATGAATAAGAGACAGTACTCTCCACTCCTATCTTAAATAGAAAAGGGAAAGATAAAAACCTATTTAAGGCATAAAAGAGAGTGAAATTAAGGGGCCAGATGACCCATATTCTTAAAAATCAACAATAACAAGACTATGGAAGAAATCATACTCATTTCCTACTTTGAAAGGCCTATTGATAAGACATCGATGAGTAAAGATGACTTGAGAAATGCTTCTAACTCTGAGGCTTTCCATTGGGTGATGTTCACACTCTCCCCCCAAACAGAAGCCAACCTACCTGAGGAAGATGGTGATGAAGGGTGTGGACTGTCTTCCTGAGCACTTCCAGTCTGGGAAAGGCCCCCACCGAGCCCACTCTCCTCGGTAACATTGGAAGATCCCGGTGTGGTGGACCGGCTCACTGACTGGGATTCCTGGTCACTTCCAGAACCCCGTCGCTCCTCCAGGCACCCTTGGAGGACCTCTTCTTCAGCTTTCCTGTCCCTCTTGTGGACTCGGGAGTGGACGACAACCTGGTGATAGGTTCGGAACACTCGGCCACAGTCTGGGCACTCAGTGGGCTTCTCCTTCATGTTTCCATGACTTTGCATGTTGTAATCAAGTCCCTGGTTGAGACCATGTGACAAAAAATCTCTACTGCCTTCTAAAGGGTCTAGTTTATTTGGCAGGTCTCTTTGATTGCCCATTTTAGTGCTGTGAACCAAATCAGCAGGCATTTTCTGCTTGGAGCCATCTGTTCCTACTAACACATACTCCCGCTTCTCCTTATCAAACAGAACTCCAGCATTTGCCAAAGTATCTTCATGGTTGCGCTGTATCTGCTGCTCTTTAGACAAGAAGCCATGTTCCATGGCCATCCCTCTTGCCATGAGCTGCCAGGCCTGATAGCTATTCACGGGGTCCATCTCGGCTGCTTTGGCAGCTGCCTGCAAACGTTCTATGCAGCTGGACTTTAGTGGAGGCACCAGGTTGAGGCAACCCAAGAGGGAATGTTTGTCCCCTTCGCCGAGGCTGTGGCCCATGCCCGAGATGGGGGACAGCAGCTTCCCCAGAACCTCCTTCTCCTTCATAGGCAGGTCCCCTTTGCTGTAGAGCTGATTAGGTTCACTCAGGCTGGATTTGTCTGGGGGCATGAAGCCGCTCTGCAAACAGGAGAGGTACCGAGAATACAGGTTGGCATGGGCCTCCTGGGACATACCTCCCATGGGAAC
Source organism: Sarcophilus harrisii (assembly GCF_902635505.1). Lineage (NCBI taxonomy): Eukaryota > Metazoa > Chordata > Mammalia > Dasyuromorphia > Dasyuridae > Sarcophilus > Sarcophilus harrisii. Next base: position 459,188,018 of record NC_045427.1, read on the forward strand.
AGGTACCTCAGGGTCACTGGGAGACTTGTTCTTGACGGAAAGCTTGTTGAGGTGGACCTTCATGTGATTTTTGAGGAACCAGGGCTCCTTGAAGCGCCTCCCACAGATCTGACAGCAGTGCTCAAAAGAATCCTTGTGTTTTCTCATGTGGCCCTTGAGAAACCAGGCCTGACTGAACACCTGGCCGCAGACTTCGCAGCGGAACTCATTGGCTGACTGCTCCCCGCTTCCGTTGGAGCCCTGGCCTTGGGCTGACTCCGCAGTGATGTGAGCCTTCTCTACGTGACTGATCAGCTCCTCCTCCTGGGAGGCTGCAAAGTCACACAGGGTACACTTGTAGGGTTTGTGAAGGATCCGGATGTGACGGTCCAATTCTTCGCGTTTCTTGAACTTCCCCTTGCAAAAGGTGCAGCGGAAGCCCGCCGTGGGGACCACCATGTCTTCTTGGACACTGGCTGGCTTGGGGGAGGGCACCGGGTTGGAGATGTCAGGGACGTTATGGTTCACGGGCAAAGACAAGTTGCAGTTGGCCAGAGGGGGCTGCTGGGAATGCGGCGGAGGCTTGACGTCGGGCCGCGGCTGCAGGAGGCTGCCCTTCATCTGTTTGTCCCTCAGGATGGCTCTTTCTTCGAGCTCATGAAGCAGGCGATTCTCCTCGCGGACCCTCCCACGGCCTTTGCCCAGGTTTCCAAGCTTGTGGGTCCTCAGGTGAATTTTCAGATTCCCCTTTTGGGCGGCCCGGTGGTCACAGTAGGGACACTTGAAGGGCTTCTCGCCAGTGTGTGTACGCATGTGCAGGGAAAGGATGCTATTGAATCGGAATCGCTTCCCGCACAGGGGGCAGGGGTATTTCCGATTCTTCCTTGCGTCGTCCTCAATATCACTCATCTGGGACATAATGCCGAGGTTCTGGCCATTCAGGAACTGCTGCAGGTCCACCCTTCCATTCAGACTGGTGTCCACATCTCGGTTGAGCTGATTGGCCAAGAGAGCCATCTGGCTGCCAATCGGCTGGCCTCCCATGGACACGTGGCTCTTCTCTTCGAGGGGTGCGGGGGCCTTCTCTTCAGAGTTCGGCCTGGTCTGGAGCTCCGGGAAAGCATGGCTGAGCTGAGATGTTATCTGGTGCAGCTTCTGGCTCATTGAATACTGACCATTAAGGATCGTGCTGTTAAGATGGGCCTCAGCCTCTGGGACAGCCGAAGAAACTCCAAGGCACAAACTAGCTTCCTCCATCCCTGCAGGGAGAAAAAGAAAAGACCATTTAGATGTGGGCCACGATGGTTAAGAATAATGAATCAAAAGTATCAGTTGGCAGACAATTTGCATTTTAGGCTTTACCTACACATAATAATGCTAAGGAATTATGGTCAAAAAACAATAATAAAAAAATGAATTATTAAATGCCAATTATGCAATATGATGTTGCTCATCCAATTTATTTTAGCAGCAGATCTTCTTCGTTGTATTTCCTATTTACAGACTGCAATTATTCATTCATATTTTAATTATTAATGTTTTACCACTTTCAATACCTAATAACAAATCAAGAGGCTACATTTCTTCCTCTCTTCTTTTCTTCCTTCCCTTGTTCCCCCTCCACATCCTTTTGCCAGCTCACTTTGTAGTGTCTGCACCTGTTTGCAGGAGTAAAAGTTCAAGGCAAGTCTATTGCATAGCCTTCTTTTCCTTTCCTTCTCTTTCCTTTCCTTTCCTTTTCTTTTCCCTTTTCTTTTCCTTCCCCTTTCTCTTTTCCCCCCTTCTTTTTATTTCTTTTCTTTTCTCTTTCCTTTTTTCTTTTCTTTCTTTTCCTTCATTCTCTTTCTTTCTCCTCTTTTTTTTTCCTTTTCTTTATTCTTTTCTTTTTCTTTCTTAAAAGCCCAAATTGAATTCCACTCATAACTTTTGGTTCCTTTTCTTCCTTTCTTTTCCTTCATTCTCTTTCCTTCTCTTCTCTTTTTTTTTTCTTTTCTCTATTCTTTTCTTTTTCTTTCTTCAAAGCCCAAATTGAATTCCACTCATAACTTTTAGTTCCTTCCTTTCTTTTCCTTCATTCTCTTTCCTTCTCTTCTTTTTTTATTTTTCTCTATTCTTTTCTTTTTCTTTCTTTAAAGCCCAAATTGAATTCCACTCATAACTTTTGGTTCCTTCCTTTCTTTTCCTTCATTCTCTTTCCTTCTCTTCTCTTTTTTTTTTCTTTTTCTCTATTCTTTTCTTTTTCTTTCTTCAAAGCTCAAATTGAATTCCACTCATAACTTTTGGTTCCATTCACTACATTGAATACATTCTCCCTTTTGAAATGAAAACAGGAGTTTTATGATTTGACCAAAAAAACTACCCAATGATGGCATGATATTTACTGGCATACAATAAAACAAGATAATGTTTTGGGGGAAAAATAAGTAAAGGACAAGCTTTAGAACAATAAAAGGGATTTTGCTTTAGTCAACAAAAAGTGCAGTAATATCTCATTAAGCTGATTAGTATGCTGCTTAGAAACAGTACTAGGTGCTGTAACACATGATTATAATCATAAAAATCCTTCAGTGTTTGCAAGTAAGCATTAACGAGGTATATTAAATTTTAAGGAGACTGCTACTAGCAGCTTTGCAAACCTCTGAGATTAAGATTTAACCCTTGTGTTCCAAAACATTGTTGTGGTGTCATTTTAAAACTCAGTCCATCAAAGGAAGTATAAATTATCTTGCATTGGAATCTTAATTGATTGCTGAGAATGCTCACATTTGAGTTGAGAAAAAAAAAAGTACTCATAAGATACAGCGGACTGTCTCTGTCCTTCCATTGGCAAGATATCCAAAGTAAGGGGTTTGATTTGGTTTAAAGAGCTCTTTTATAGAACTAGATAAAAACCAATTAAAATCCAGGGAAGGTGCCATAGGAAGTCTCACCAAGTTTAAGCATTTTTAATAACTTTCCCAATTTACAGTAATGAGTACAAATGGTACCTGCAGTATGTGTTTTGCAGAAAATTAGAACTCAAAGCTGTTTGTTAAACACAAAGGTTCAATGCTGGTCTGCATAATTGTCCTTAATAGTTCTCTCTGCCACCTCTAGTCTAGGTAAGAAAACCAAATCCATACAGCTCAGAAAGGGGGAAAAAATTCTCTTCTAAAAACAGAGCATGTGGGGAAGATGGATTTTAAAGCTAACAAAACCAGGTCTTATCTCTCAGTGCTGTTTCCTGATCTCTCTTTCACCTAAGTTTCCTTTTTTTTTTTTTTTTTTTTTTTTTTTTTGCTACCAGTCAGTGAATTACCAAATATGTTAAGGTCTTTTTCCTTCCCATGTTAAAATACATTGGCCAGCCAGGTGGCTCAGCATTTGCAGTCAGCTATAGCCATGTCTGATTTCTGGACCAAATGACTCCCTCTCTGGCCCGCAGGGGATGAAGCCAGACTCCAGAGGAAGTACACTTGACCCAGAGGGAGGCTCATACTCCATGCTTTGCCGGGACCCCCGCCAGGCAATCTAAGAATGACATGGATGGTCTCCAAGGGGAGTCCTGGCTTCTTTGGCAGGAAGGCGGAAGCTGTGATTTCTATCTTGGGGAGGGGGTGAAGAGGAGGGGGAGGCAATAGAGGAAAAAAATAGGTTGGTTTTGGAAGAGAGAAGAGGTGTGATCATAGATATAAAAATAAATGTGTATACATGATGATAAGAAGGAGCAAATATACACACATGCATATTGACATGCTGATGCTAAAGAAGCTGTTTGAGCCAGCATCTTTTGCGGGGCGGAATATAGTGATAAAAGTTTAAATTCTAAGCCACTTGCCAACAATATCAAAAATGAGTCATTTTACCCCCTCTTTTACAAAATAACATCTCCAGTGGAATTAGGGGTTAGAAGTAGGTGCATGCCTTGAAAAACAGAGGCTACTTAGGCAGGATTCATGCCTACATTTTAGGGGACACTTGTAGAGAAAATTCAGTATACTGTGCAATTACTGCACTCTCATCAGGAAATGGGAAAAGCTTTTCTCTTTCTATTTGAATAGAAGTCTTCAATCCAACTATTGGGTTCTCTTGGACAAAATAAGATGAGAATGATTCCTAAAGCCAACTCAGAATCCCACCTAATCACCTTTCTAAAATTTTGAAAAGAATCAAGACGATGCATTTATTCTGGGAACTTGTTTCAAAACAGTGCTCTGGTGGTCTAAACAAAGAACAGGAAGATGGGAAGATTGGTATTTTCAGGTTGATGTTAATGAAATAGCTCAAATTCAGCAAGAGGGAACAAAAACAATATATAATATAGGAGATTGCAAATCAAGTTAACTAGAGGGGAGAGGAATCAAGTTGAAAAAACTTCTTATTGTCTCTAAGACAAAATTTCAAATAGAATATAAATTTTACTTGAATGAAAATAATTATTTTTCTAAAATAAAAAATAAAACAAAATTTACTTTTCTAAAATGAAAAATCAGGTTGCTCTTTAAGGTTCTCCACAATCTGATCCTTACCCAGCTTTGTAACACTGTTTCATGAACCCCTCTTCACATATTTTACCATCCAGATAACATAATCTATTATCTATGCTCTTCCTCAACCTCCATCCCTAATCGTCACATGTTTAAATGAGCCATTCCATGCTTAGAATATATTAATTATTCCATTTTAAATTTTTAGTATTTTTAACTTTCTTCTAGTCTCAGTCCAAGTGCTACCTCCTCTGTGAAGTCTTCCCTAATTATACCAGTTATTAATGCTCTTTTGATTTGGAATTACAGGATATAAATTCCATGTTTTGTCTTTTTATTCATACACCTAGCACAAATTATAGAATGAAAAAGGGACTTTATAAATTGATATACTTTTTTTTAACCAGTGGACTTATTATATCTCCCATTGAACTATGTGCTTCTTGAGGAGAGTTGAGATTTCATTATGTTTTGAATTTTGCATCCCCAGCACTTTATATGAAGCCTGACATGTAATAGTTGTTTTTTTTTTAAAGTTTGTAGAATTGAATTAAATTTTCCCATTCATGTTGAACAGACACAATAGTTCATTCAGAAAATTGTAGATTATTCATATTCTTTTTTAGGTATAATAGTTTTTTAAGTCTCCAAAGTTATTTAGGATCATCTGATTTTGTTTTATTAATGGAAGAACACTGGGCTTGGAGTGAGAAAAGAATAAAAAAATAAGAATAATGCTCTTTGGAGATAGATGGGACCATTGTAGGGAAAAGATAAAACTACTCAATTCTTTTTTTCTTTCTTCATTACCAATGAGAATGATCTTTGCCCTGAAAATAATAGAGCAAAAATCACCAATAGGAAATTGATAAACAAAGTAATAAATAAGGAGATAAATAAGAGAGCATCTAACTTCCCTGTATCAAATCAAGTCATCTGTACTATATGAGTTGTACCTCTTGTACTGAAAGAACAGGCAGATGTGGTGATGATGATATTAGAAAGATCATGGAAAGAGGGGAAAAGTCCTACAGGATTGGAGAAGAGCAAATATTGCCCCAATTTTTGAAAAAGGAACAAATTTCAGTTTGCAAACTATAGACTAGTAAGCTTATCATAGGTTCCTGGGGAAAATCCTAGCAAATATTAGCAAGACAACAATTAGTGAAAATTTAGAAAAGGAAAAAATGACTACAAAGCTACTTTACTTTATCAAGAATAGGTCTTAGCACATTAAACTTCCTTCTGTCCTCCTTCCTTCCTTCTTTTCTTCCTTCCTTCCATCCTTCCTTTCTCTTGTTTTCCTTTTAAATAGGATTGCTAAACCTGTAAATCAGGAGGTCATTAATATAGATTATCTAGAATTTTACCAAAACATTTAATAAAATACCTCATAATATTTGTATGGAAAAGATAGAAATATAGACTATATAATAACATAGTTAGATTGATTAAGAATTGATCAAAGGGCAATACTCAAAGAGTAGTCCTTAATGGTTCAGTGTGGTCTTTAGCTGAGTGTGGTCTTTAGGGATCTGTGTTTAGCCATATTCTATTTAACATTTTTATCAATAACTTGAATCCTGATGTAGGTGTCTTCTGATCTGAAGATGACACAAAGTTGGGAGAGATATGGAACATGATGGATGAAGAATCAGGATTTTTAAAAGATCTTTATGGAATAGAACCATTAGACTGAAGATAAAATTTAAAGAGGATACATGTATGTCTCATGTGAATTCAAAAAATCAATTATACAAGGATATGATTAGACAGTTATCTAAAAAGATTCAGGGATTATAGTAGAATGTTTCATGCCCAATAATATAAGGTAATAATGTGATGGAGCAGTCAAAAAATAAAACAAAACTTCATACCTTCTTATGGTTCCTGGCTCATAATTGGCACTTAATAAATGACTTGTTAGCTTGAATAACTAAGAAAGGGACCACTTCTAAGAATAAGGAAGTGACAGTTTTCCTGTACTCTGCTCCTGTTCAGATCAGAGCTAGAACATAATGCCTAGTTTACAAAACGATAGTTTACAAAAGGTCGTCAGGATGGTGAAAGGTATTGAATCGCTAGGACAGGAGGATTAGTGGAGGAAATTAAGGATGTTTGCCCTAAAATAGAGAAGATTTTGTGGGGCCATAATAACTGTCTTAAAATAACTGTGTTAAAAGCCTATCCTGTAGAAACAGACCTCAAAGGATAAAACAAGAAAGAATGGAAAGATGACACAGAGTCAAATTTGACTTGATGTCAGAAAAAAAACTTCCTAACAATTAGAGATATAAAAAATTGGAATGAGCTATTTCCTTTTATTAAGCATCTTCAAGCAAAGGCTGATTGACTACTTGATGAATATAATGGAGATACTTTTAATGTTTGGATTATACCAATTGATATAATCCTTTCTGATTCTAAGATTCTGTGATTCTGCCATGGATTCAAATTCTGCCTCAGATACCACCTCTATGATCTTGGACAAGCTATTTTATAGTTAGGGCCTTATCAATAAGAACAAAGGGATGGAACACAGAGTTACCTTCCAGCACTAAATCTTTGATAATCCAATGGTTCAAATAAGATGGCAGATCATCTGAATGCTGAACATCTCATTTGGAACAAGCAATTCATTGCTTCATTCATTCAACAAATACTTATAAATTGCCTACTATGTGATCTTCAAAATGTCACAACCTTCCTGAGTCTCATTTTCTTACTTGTTAAATGGGGTTGGTGCAGGGGAGTCCTTTCACCTAGCTTTAAATCAATACTATGATGAATTCATTTACCACTACTGTTATTTACAACCCTGATGGCTTTTTGTAAGTCCCCTCTCTGAGTTTTAGTTTCTTCTGAAAAAGGGGATTTTTGACTAAATGATTTTTAGATCTCTTCCAAATATAAAACCTATGATTCTAGAGAGAAATGTTCATAGCAACTATCAAATCACATTCTTCAAGTCCACCACAATACATAATACATTTATTTCTCTTACTGAAACATGGAAACTCTGTAATGAGAGCTGTACAACACCAGCTATTGAGCAGGACTAGTTGTGTCTCTCAACACCATCATTTATTGCCAAAATGCTAGGATATCCTCAAACATTCATCAGAATCAGGGTGATATTAACAGAGTTCAATTTTCAGACTAAATTCTCAGGAACATACAAAAGGGATCTGTCCTGCAAACTCCCAATTTATGTATACTTCCCAAGTACCACCAAATGGGATGGAATCTAAATAAAGAACTGAAAACAAAAAACAAAAATAAAGTAAGAACATTTTTCTACTTGATGTGACCAATTTCATATTTCCAAGAAGATTTTCTTAGCTTATAAAACCCACCATTGGATATACAGATTATCAAAATACATTCTGTCTCATCTTTCACATCATTTAAGGTACAGTGAGCCATTCAGCTGCCTTTGATGGTGCTAATAGTTATTTTGATTTTGCATTTCTGCCTCTGAGACTATTTCCTGTGATATCAATAACAAAAGTTTTCACTTAACTATTCCAATAGAGCACTTAATTGTATCTTTCAACTTTGAAATGAAATTTAAAACTATTAGGACCCCAGATATGCCAGATGCTGCAAGCCTAAACAAATTTAGCACAAAAACATGGTTTCATTTTGCTAGATTGAGAAAAAATGTATGTGTATATATATGCATATATATACATATGCTATATATATATGCATGCAAACACACATATATATATATGTATATATATATATATATATATATATATTAATAGGTCAAAATAATACAGATCTTGCCAGTAAATCACATAAAAGAATTTTATCCTTATAGCATGGTTGGGAAACAAAATGAATTTCAAAATAACCATTTCAACTGATTTTTTTTTTCGATCAAAGGTTGTTCTCTGGCAGAGCTCAGCTAAATGAATATTCCTTTTTATCAAGGTGAGTGAGAAAGTACTGCTTCTGAGAAATTGTTGAGCTCTTGCTGCCCACCTTTGCTATGAAGAAAGGGGAGAGGCTGAGCTTAATAAACAAGGTGATGCCGTAAATGTCACTGAGGATTTTAAATGAAATAATCTTTTGCCATTTATTCCTGTCAGAAGACACCTTCCTGAAAGTCAGTGAATCTCTTGGTACTTCCCACCTCTCTACCCTACCTTGTGCTGTGAGTCAATCACAGCATCCAATCATCAGCTAGGGCTTCATCCAGAATACAATGCATTTTATTAAATATATTCATATATATACATATATCTATATATATGTACATATATACATATGTGTACATGTATTCATATATATATACATATATATTCTCTATTGTTGCAGCTGAAACTGTTTAAGGTTGTTATAAGCACAATACACTCCTGTTCTGAAATACACAACACCAGACTACTGAACCTTTTCAGGGTCATTAAACAGCTGTAAACATTATTACAAAAATAAACCAGAGATTTCATGCTTACATTTTAGCCCAGAGCTTGGTGTGCTGAGCAAGTACATTTTTTTCATCTCTTACAATCAACGTTGGTGACATTTGGACATCCAAACAAATTACATCACAAATATTACTGAGGTGGGGAGGGTACTGAGTGGTATATTTGCCAGATGATTAATAGATAAACAGTGGGGCAGTATGGTTGACCTATTCTTCTTTGACTGATTTGTAGACAATGCTATCAGACAGAACTAGAAATAGTTAAATCTTGGCTGAATTCATTAATGCAAATATGGTATTAAAGCCCAGCTGGGTAGTATGTTGATTCTGCAACTAGGAGAGCCAAGTTGGAGAATGGAATCTAACATCCTCACTCTAAAGAATCACAGAATCACATAATTTAGAATTGGAAGAGACCTTGGAGACCAGTTCATATGTGAAAGAAATACCTATTGTTTCATAAAGAAATGGTCACCTAGCTTCTGCTCAAAGACCTCCAAAGAGAGAGAATCCATCAGCTGCCAGTGTAACTTTGAGCAAATCATTGAACTTCTCTAGACCTCAGTTCCTTAAGCTATAAAATGGGGGAATTGAGATAGATGGTCACTTCCATCATTAAATCAACACTCTTATAATCAATGAAATATTTTGGCAGCCCATACTCCTTTTGGACAACTCCAAAGGGAAAATTGATGACCTATGACAAAATATTGTCACTATCATTAAAAGCATGTGAGATTTAAGCTCCTTGAGGACAGGAACTATTTCCCTTTTGTATTTGTATCATCAGTATCCAGCATAGTATCTGGAATATAAAAAGTACTTAATGCTTGTTAATTAATGCATAACCATCTTTGTGCTAAGTCCTAAATGAATTCACCAGTGCTAAGCAAATTCACCAGACACAGTCCCAGACTTTTATCTGAGCAGAGGTTCCTAGGAATAGTAAGAAATAGGAGAGAAAAAAACAAACTGGATGGAGATGGGGAAAGGGGAGTTGGGGAATGTAGTAGAAAGGGTCCTTTCCACTGAAGATTTGCAGTTGATTAAAGAATAAGGGCTACCTTTTTGACATTGTTTCCTAGGGAGGTGAGGGGACAGAACTAAAAATATTTAATGGCAATAGGGCATCATGGCAAAAGAAAAAAGAGGTCCATCCACAAACTATGCTAATGTCCTTTGTGAAGGAAAAAGGAGTCAAACTGCAGATCTTTCACAACCAAGGCTTGGAAAAATCCAACCAGGCAATTAAATCTAGGAATCCATCCAGTCACAGAGAACCTTGACATTAGAAAAAGAACAGTATGAATATTACACTGACTTCAGGCTACTTGTGTCCCCTGCTACCAGATTCATCAACATAACTCATTGTTCATTGTGGAGTTAGGCAGGGACAATGCTACAGGTGGCAGTCTCGTGGGATCTGTCGCCATGCTTTCCACCTACAAGGCCACAATAATTTGGGGCATTTTATTCTATCTTGTGTTTGATGCTGTCAACAAGAATCCAGTCCTTGGGTTGCAGAATCAGCCCAGGACACGAGAAGCTTAATAAAACAGGAGTATTTAGCACTGGGTGCCTGAGAATGAGAGACCAGTTTGTGATTTATCCTTTGAAATGAAGCCCTATGCAAGGCCTCCTTAACCTCTGAGTGCTATGTCTAGGGACATAGCACATTCTAGTGGCAAAGAGAAATTGTCAGTTTAGGCCTCTTGGACACCTGCCACTAATTAAATGGAGACCAACCATGGCTCTTTCATACACTCACCATTAGCACCTTATTATATTTTTATTCTATAAATAACCAAAGTATTTAAAACTTTATTATATACTCTCTCCCTCCAGATATTGTGTGTGTGTGTGTGATTCTCCTTGAGATGATGAATGCCTTGAGGGTATGGACTTATTTAGTGCTATATCACAGAAGATTTAAAGCTGGAAGGGACCCTCTGGGTCTTTTAGTCCAAGCCCCCTCATTTTACAGATGCAGAAAATGAGGACCAGAAAAGACTGACTGGACCAAAGGGATACAGACAGGAGAAGAGCCATTCCCAGTGGAGCTGAAAGCCATTACAAATCAGGTCATGGGTGGAGGATCACAGATTTTGATTTTGGAAGGGCCATAAGATCCAACCTCCTCATTTTATAGACTAGGAGAGCAGGGCTTGGAGAATTAGTAACTTACCCACATTCAAATAAGTATCATACTTGACATGTGACCCCAGATTTATCTGACTGGGTATTTAGTACCAGCTACTGTAACTATGTTGTTTGTCAAGAGCCTAAGACTGCTAAAGGTAATGGGGACACTTCGGCATAGAGAGACTGGGAACAACACAGAGCCTTTGACATTGAAAAATGTGTTTGAGAGAGAGCTTTAAGGATGATTTGAATTTTTCTGGGAACACCACTTATTTAATGACTCAGATGACTGAATCTAGAGGATCTGGGTTCAATTAGTGCCTCTGAAGATTGTGACCTTAGGTATGTCATTTAACCCTACCTGGCCTCAGTTTCCCCATGTGTAAAATTAGGAAGCTGACAAAGTGACCTGGAGGTTCTTCCAGTTTCATCTATGATTAGTTTGTAGATCTATGATTGGAATTTGTCACCAGTTCCACTTTCCTTCCCTCCCTTCTTCCTCCCAGGCTCCCCAGATAAAAGGTCTTTTCCCTTTTCTTGGCCTTCCACAAGGCAGGGGAGCTGAAAACCCTACCTAACTGTCATCACAGGACAGTGAAAGGGAAGGATACATTCACTGGTTCTCACTGCATACTATGGTGGGAAATCTTCCCACATCTGCTCTTCTGATCACTGGGCTTGTCCCCCAGGGCCAGAACTCTTTCTTACTTCTTATTCCTCCCCATATTCTTTTCCCTAGCCACCTCAGTCCTACTCCTCCATGATGAATGGCTACCCCTCCCATCTTGCTGTGCCCCTTGGAATGACTGGCCTATTATTAAAAACAAAGAAAAAAAGAAAAAAAGACAGAAACACCTTCCTTTGATCCTGCCTCCAACAGGATGACGGATAGAGTGCTGAACCTGGAGTCTGGAAGATCCATGTACTAATGTTGTCTCAAACACTCTATAGATATATGAATTTGAACAAGTCACTTCTCCTTTCTCCACCTCAGTTGCTTCATCTGTAAAATGGGAACGATCATCACATCTCTCTCACAGAGTTGTGTCAAATGAAATGATATATGTAAAGCATTTTTGTGAATCTTAAAGCCCCCTTGTAAGTACCTTTCCTTTTCTCCCTTTTTTTACACCTTTTATGCATTTTTTCTCCTTTGAGAATATAAACTACTTGAGGACAGAAATTATCTTTTCTTTGTATTTGTATCTCAGTGCTTTACACAGTACCTGGTACACAGGAAGCATTTAATAAATGTTTATTGATTTGACTTGACTGGAAATTATTTTTATCATCATTTCAAAAGCAATATTCTATATCTTCTCCTCGTTCCAAGTTCCCTATATCATCCTCTTTCTCTTAAGAGAAGGCCTTTCTATGACTCTATTGAAAAAATAGAGGTCCCTCATGACGTTCCTTTTCATCTCCATTCCAAATTCATAACACCATCTATGTCACCCTCTCACCTAATTTCTTCTTTGTAACCTTTAAAGAGAGATAGCCTTCTCTTTAACAAGGACAGCCTGTGTCTTTCAAGTCAATATGTCTTTCTTTTAATATTTTCTGGAAACTTGTTCCTAAATCATTTCCTTTCTTTCGTCTTCAATCACTTCTTATTCTCTGGCTCCTTCCTTGCTATCTAGAATTATGTCTATATATCTTTTATTCTAAATTGTTTTTTAATTTAAAAAAATTTAGAAATTAATCCTTCATGTAACCCTAGAGCTCATTCTTGCTATTACAATTGATTCCTTCCTTTTACAGCCTAACTCCTGGAAAGGATTTATACTTGTCATCATTTTCTCACCTAGATACCCAGTTTTTTTAATCCCTTGTAATCTGGCTTTTGACCCCATCCCAAATAATAGAAAAGAAAAAAGAGGTTTCTTCTCTCTCTGTCTCTCTCCTAATTTCTTCTTTGTAACCGCTCTCTTTCTACTATGAAATACCAAAAGTCTCTTAAAGGCAATGGCCTTTCTCAGTCTTCATCCCACTTTACCTATCTGAAACTTTTGACACTGTTGCTCATCCTCTCTTCCCAAATAGTCTTTTTTCTTAGTTTCCATGATACTGTCCTTCTTTTGGGTTTGCCTCTGTTTTGTCTATTTATCCTTCCTGTTTAATGGCTCATCATACATCTCTTAACAATCAGTGTGGGTATTCTCAAAGGCTAGGTTCTAGGCCATCTTTGGTCTCATCAGTTATGATAGGTTCAACTATTATCTCCATGCAGTTGACTCTGTAGTCTACATTCTGACTTCTAATCTCTTTTCTCAACTTTGCATGAAAGTTGTGGATATATTGTAGATGTATTGTAGATGTAATACATCTACAACAATACAATGCAATATACCTATGCTTAAATGTTCTGTGTATATCTCAAACTCAATGGACTAAAAATGTGACTCCTTACATTTCTTTCTGAGTCCATTTCTCTTCTAAATGTCCTTATTTCCATATATAGTACAACCATCCTTCTTGATTCTTTCTAGATACAACCATCCTTTACAATTTCAATTTTCCTTGACTATTCCTTCTCCCTCAATCCCAATAGACAACCAGTTGTCAAGTCTACCTATTTAACCAAAGAGAATTGTTTTCTCATCCATAACCTTCTGTTCACTCATATGGCCACTATCCTAGTTTAATCTGTCATCACATTTCATCCTGATCATTGCATAAACTCCAAATTGGTTTCCCTGATTTCATTCTCCCTTTTCTTTATTCTACATATTCTCAAAAGTCTAGAGACCCCCTAGAAGTCATCAAAAGTATTCCAGGAGAATTTTCTGAAAATGTACCGAAAATTTTAATTTCTAATATAGCAAATATTGATAGACATGCAGAAATGTACTGAAGCTCACTCAGACCACAAAAGGCTGATTGTTAAATTTTTAGTGTGAACATTTATCTCAGAAATCATCAAAAACTACTCAGGGTTTGATTTTTTGTTTTGTTGATTATCTAAATTTGAAGGAGTGATAATAATACAGATCAAATTTTAAAATGTATGATGAATACTTTCCTGATAAAGGATATCTAGTTGTTAAACATTTACCAGCTTATCTCTGGATATTAAACATGTAAACAAAAATTCTTGGGTGGGGGGGCTCCTCCCTAATTTTTAAAAGTGTAAAGGCATCTGAAACTAAAAAAAAATTAAATTCACTGCTCTCTACAACTTAAGCCACAGGCTAAGTAAAAAGGGCTGCTGAACTGAATTACTTAAAACCAAATCTCACTAAAGGCACATAGTAGGTATCTAATGTTTTAAACTGATTATTTGATTGGTTCCTTTTAACATGAAACTTCTGAGACATCTGCCTCTTGTTCCAATCCTGGGAATCCAATGGTCTCCTAACATGCTTTTAGCCATCCATATTTTAGCCATAAGTATGCCAAGAGGATGGGACAGAATGCTGGGATTTTAGGGATCTCCCTCTCATGCCCCAGAGATCTCCTGTAACCTCTCTGCTCTACTCAAAGTCACAGCCCATGGCATATGTAGGTTTTGCATCATTTGCAAAATTCAATAAAGAGCCAATTTCAAAAGCCAGCCATGTAATCAGTCGTGGGTATTGAGATTTGGTGAACAGCTGAACACAATGTCTTTTCGGCCATAGACCATGTGTGTATGTGGGTCACAGAAGATTAAGTAAACCGGGGAAGCAAATGGTTGGGCTGAAAGTTGAGCATCTGAGAAATACAGCTCCTATTTTAAGCCTCCCCATGCAAAAAGGAGAAGAATCATGTTAACTTTAGGAAGCCATCCCCCCCCCCCACCAACTTCCTATCTAAGTACCTATTACAGGGAAGATCTAGACATTGCAACCTGGTATAAAGGATGCTCTTTACAACAGAAATATCATTGAATAGAAAACCATTTTTAAAAAGAAATATCACCAACCTTTTTTTCTCCCAGCAATTCAGGTGATAAAAAAGTGTTTCCATTCCCTCCAGCCTGAACAATCTTTTGCAGGAAATATCTCCTAATTCAGTGTAATTGATTTATCTATGCTGTGTCCATCCCATCTGGGAAAGCAGCAAAAGTAAGCTTTTAATGAATGACCCACCTTTAATATTATATTGCAAAACTGAAAAAGATACTAGCAGTTATCATGAAGCATATTGATTATTTTCCTCTGGCTGGCTCCTTCTCTCTATCTTTTTTTAAAACAAATTTTGTTGTGGCAGAAAGTTGGATATTTAATCTCCTATTAACATGGCTAAGTTCCCTGCTACAGTGCAGTATTGCAAGAGGAGCTATAGACTTAGGATGCCACCTTGAAGCCTTGGAAACCCAAGGAGTCTCCCCCTCCTCTCTTACAAATGCCATAATGATTGAACCTGAAAGCCTTCATTACTTGCCATAGGGATAAAGTGGGAGGGAAGGGCTGAGTGGGGGACCTTACAACCCATTTCACCTCTGATTAAAACAATTTAAATCTGAATGCCAGTGGACTATAGGATCATGCTTATTTCCATTTCACATGGGCCTCAAATGTGACTTGGTGCAAGACTAAATATAATGTAAAATGCACATATGCAACAGGGATCAAAGTCAGACTGATTTTGAAATATTCATAGAAGATGGCCCAGTGAGATTCTGTTCAGAGGGGCACCTGTCAGAGACATAAGCTTGGATACAAATCATCAAATAAGTGCACAAAATCATTACCCCCAAAAAATAAAAATCCAGGCATACAATCAGATATTCAGTTGTCGGAAGCTATTGGATGGCAGCCAATCGAAAGCGCTCAGCAGGCTCTAGCTTTCGTCTTTTTTGGTCCTTGGGGCCCCGGTTCAGTTCCTCTTGTTACTACACAGGTCAACTGTCTGTGCCTGGCATTGACTTCCCTGGCACAGACTTCTGGGAGAAGAGCAAAAACTGGTCCATAAGTTCCCTTTGACCTAAACTGCAGAAACATCTGCTGGTTGAGTCATGAGCTGCTTGTTGGCCAAGTTTAACAGTAAGGGAGCCTGCTGTGGATCAGCTCTCTCAGCAGTAGGTGTCACTGCAATAAATAGATGGATTTCAGGGGACGGAGACAAATTTCCAATGAAAGTGCAGGAAGGAAGAGGGAAAAAAGAGCCTAATTTTCCAGTAAACTGGTTGCTTAAAGAGAGAAGAACCTTCTTTTGCCACTTCTATAATATATAGAGCATGTTGCCTGGGGGAAAAGAGCCGTTTTCTCATGTGGAATGTCACCTAAGAGTAAAAACCAAGTGATGCCTTGAGTGCAGAAAATTATATGGATGGAAAGCACACTTCCTTATTATCCAGGAACCAAAGCATATGCACCTAAGACCACAGGTCTCAGCTCTTGAAAAAGAACAATACAAGCTATGTTCTGTAACAGCCCAACACAAAATAGTGAAGTCAAGGATTTTTTTACTGGACCTGCCTGCCTGAGGATACTGACCTTCTCTCTCCCCAATCACATTTTACAGCACTAATTCTGAGTCCCATTTCCATTCCTATTTTCTGTGAACTAGTCAACTAATCAGGCTCCTAATTGGGTTAGTATGTTACCCCGCTAGAGTAAGCAGCCCACCTCTTCCTGCTTTTCTACCTCTTGCTCAGGATCACAACCCTCATCAACATGACAGAGGTGAGCATGAGCACACTTCAGTGCCCTGTACTCTAGTCCTCCCTGTGACATTATTAACTCACTGTGGGACTTAGGACAAGATATTACCTTCTCTGGGGTTTGGTTTCATTCTCTGTAAAATGAAGGAGGGGGTTGGATTAGATCTGATCAATCAACTAACAAGCATTAATTAAGCGCTGACTACTTGTCAGTCCCTATAATAGGTAAGTGCTAGGGATATAAAGATAGAACTGAAATAGTCCCGGCTTTCAAAATTCAGATTCTATGGGTAGAAATACTACATGATATGGAAATAAGACATATCTGTAAGCACATATGTAACATATATAAATCAGAAGTTATACTATATAATATGGAGATAATACATATATGTAGGCATATATTTCATAGATATAAATCTATGGAGATACAATAAAATATGGAGATATACATATATGTAGGCACATATGTAATAGATACAAATCAACACTAAATGATTAGGGATATCAAGGTAGACCTTGAGCTAAGATCTGAAGAAGCTAAGGTTTCTAGGAGATGAAGATCAGGAGAGCATGTATTCCAGGCATTGGCGACAACCTGTGAAAAACATGGCAAGAGCAAATGGAATTCCTTGTATAAGAAAGGCCTTCTAAAAAGGTCTATTTTGACTGGACCATGGGGAGAATGATGGGGTAATAATGAATAATAAGGCTAGGAAAATAGTTCGAGAACAGGTTGTGAAGTAATAGGTGCCACTTAGAATTTATTCTTAAACAGAGAAGTAATAGGGAGTCACTGCAGTTTAGTAAGAAAATGACCCTTTAAGGGTCTTTCTTTCCTGCTCTGGGACTAGGTGTTTCTGTTTCTATTTCCAGTTAGTCTTCCTGCTGAGTAAGAAACTCACTAACAGAGTTCCCTTTCCAAGAGATCACCAATCACCTAAAAAATGCCCACGCTAAACATCATTGATGCCATACACCAGGGGAAACCTTAAAAAATGAAGCAATTAATGTGATTCTCCTTTGCGTGGGAGGAAATGCTATTAGTGATTTGATCCATATCCATACCCCGGCATGATCTGGCCCCTGCAAGGTCTGTATTTTATAGTTAAGGACTAGGTGCCAACTTCCCAACCCTGTCACCTTGTAACACAAGCAAACATCCTGAATCCTGGGTCTTGATGAAGTCCTTGTTTTCTTTTAAACTTGAATAACACAGCTTGTAGGGAAGATAGAAACTGTGCAAATGGCATTTAAAAGTCAATTTATGAAAGTTTAAGACAACAACATTACTTAATAGCAAATAGTATACTCTTGTTTCAGGTTCAGTGACAAACAAGGGATAATCACATTTGGAAAAAAAATATAATTATGCCCAATAACTAGCAGACCTGAAGGCCAATTCAGTTATGAGCAGAAAACCCAGCATTTTGTTTTGAATAGAATACTGCTATGTTTCTATTCTACCTTCAGCCAAATCAGTAATCATCGATTCTGGTGGCAGTTGAAAGAGTATCTCATATTAAATTTTCAAAGACTAATTCAATTATGTAGAGGTAGAGGAAAAGGATCTTAGGCTTTGGACAATCAGGTCCCATGGGCTAGTGATTCTGGGACACCTTTTACCTTCATGCTTCAAGCTTTAGTTCTGACTCATCTCCATAGGACTTTCTGTTATGTTGTAGAATCCTCTTCAACCTCCTCACCTTCCCTTTCCTCTCCACCACTCAGTCTCCACTCCTGGACTACTTCTCCCCCCTGGAAGTATTCTCCAATCCTGTGGCATCTCCCACTGATTAGCTGGTTACTCTCCAAAACTTCATTTTAAAGGGGAAACACAGCCCACTACAATCTTTATTCTTCCCCAGGCTGTTCTCTTTACTTATTTCTACAGGACTTTCTCTACCATTCCCCTAATCCTTCATCCCTCTGCGTTTTTTTCAGCTTCCTTTTATTGGTGGCAAATATATACATATACATATGTATATGTGTTTTGTTATGTATATTTATATATTAACTTGCTTCATTATGGAATTTGTAATTTTATTAATAATTGTTTTGTTTTAAAATATAAATTTTTTGAGGGCAGGGACTGTCTTTTCCCTTTGCTCTTGTTGATATTCCCAGTGCTCAGCACTGTGCCTGGCACATAGTAAGGCAAATGTTTATTGATGATCACTTGATCCTACACTAACCCAAGGGAAAAAGAGACAAACATCAGCCTTTATGTGTAGAAACTCACAAGGAAAAAGGTCTATAAACCTTTATAAAGCACTATATGCCTGTGATTTCTATTAATACTTTCCATTAGACACATTTGTCTGAATCTTTACCCAATTACATACTGCCATGTCAAGTTCTCTACCCTGAAAGTGTCTATTACTCCTTTAGCCAGGATATACATTGTCTAATATTTCTCAAAAGGCCTAGCATGACATGGGGCACACAGTAGGGGCTGCCATCTGTACCATCTGCAGATGGTAAAGTCCCACTAGGTTCCTGATACACGCTCAGAAGCAGAATAAGAAAATGTTTAAGGGCTTAACACAGTGTCTGACACACAGTTGACAATAAATGATTGTGGACTAAGGGCTAAAATACTTTGGGGTAAAAACAAACAAAATACAACTTCCTGAATGGATCAGGAGAAAAATAGTAAAAACTGAAAAGGAATAGTCTACCCCCATCAAAGACCAGAGGGACAGAGAAGGAATGCCTTTGATTTGCATCAGAGGACACTAGAATGATGTGATGGAACCTAACATACTCCCATGAAATGCATAAATCAAAGAAGCTCATAAATTTAACGGAATCAAGATCTTTTCTAGAAGTGGCTAATTACTCATAAACAGCAAATATTTTATTGCTATGGAAGTCAGTAGCAGGCTTTTTAATAGCTTGTATGTTTTGTAATCTTAGCTTTATATAACCTTGGGACTGTGAGAGTCAGAAATTACCTTTTACCTCCTGCCTTGCCCCAGTCCCCTTGAGTGGTATGATGTTAGCCAGTGTGGATCATCACTGAATATGCTCTGTTATGGCCCTCCCTAAGATCTACTCTGTTCTTGGGTCTGGATGGAAAATAGCCATTAGTTGCCCTGACCCTAACTGACTTCAGCCTAACCTCAAATAACTACTGACATAAGTAGTGCTATAGTGTTCTAGAATCTATGACCTAAATTACCCCCCAATAAGTTTGCTAGAAAAAAATCACCCCCCAAACGTGATCTTTCCATGTGAACTAGCCAGAATCTCTTCCATTCTCTGCTCAAATATTTTCCTTGATTCCCTGTTTTCAGCTACACAAGTCTCAATTCCTCAATCTGATAATCAAGTCTCTCCAAAATATGATCCTCTCCTCTCACTCTAGCATGATTTCCTACTTCCCCAACTTCATTTCCTACTAAAATGAGAACTAGCTAGTATTGGAGTCAGAGGACCTGAGCTGTGGTCCTTCTGTTACCCTTTCCAGATCTAAGAATGGGACACAACTAAGTCAGAGTTATAGCAGGTCAGATTTAGCAATGACCCATATTGGCTAAAATCATCCAGCTGGGATGGAGATTAGAGGATGGGAAAGTGTGTGACTGTGGAGAGGGAAGAAGGTAAAAGAGACAAGAAATTCCTGGCACAGTTCCAAGGTTATATGAAGCTAGGGTTACAAAGTATACAAGCAATATACAAAATATATAAAAAGCCTGCTCAGACTTTCATAGAAACACAATATCTACTTTTCATGAGTAATTAGGTGGGGTAGTCCTGGGTCTGCTACTTGTGTGGTCTTAGGCAAGTCATTTTAATTTCTCTCTCAAGTGTCTTTCTCTGTATAATGGGGATAATAATACCTACAATACTTAGGTCATAGGATTGCTGTGAGAATCAAATGAGATAATGGATTCAAAGTCCTGTGAGAATTTAGAGGCATTATGTAAAGATTAGCTTTTTATAAAATCAAAGAATTTTAAAATTTCAGAGTTAGAAAGTACTTCTGTGGCCACCTTCCAACCTCTACCTGAACAAAATTCTCCTCTACATTAATAATAGCTAGCATTTTTACAATAGTTTAAGATTTGCTTTTGTCTCATTTTATCCCCCAACAAGATAGATGCTATTATTATTCACATGTTGCTGATGAAGAAACTGAGGCAGATAGTGGTTAAGTGATTTGTCTAGTTTCACTCAGTTTATGAGGGAGGATTTGAACTCAGGTATTCCTAACTCCACTTCAAACACTATCTTTGAGGTCACCTAACTGACCTGTAATAATGAGTAGTAATTATACCAGTTTGGCTTGAAAAGATCACTACTTCCCCAGGTAATCCATTGCCATTTGTAGATAGCTCTAGTTTTTTTTTTTTTTCCCCCCTTCTATCAATCCTAAATCTGTGTGTATAACTTCTGTCATTACTGCCTCTTGTGGCAAAGTTGAATAAACAAGTCATGCTCCTTATAACTGTGCCCTCCTCTGCCTCTCCAAGAGATGAAGCCAATTTTCACATGACTTTTAAGTTTTCTTTTCTCCAATCTACAAATCACTATTTTTTTAAATTAATCTTCAGATATCAGGATCTTAAGCTCTTCACAATCCTAGTCATTTTCCTCTAGATCTCTTTTTGCTTGTCGATATTTATCCTAAAATGCAGCTCCCAGAATTTAATACTTCAGATGGAGCCTGACAAGAGTAGAGTCCAAAAGAACTGTCACGTCCTTCTAATGTAGCATGAGATTACATTCTTGAGTCATCCCTAGGTTGAAGGGTTTTATGACCTCCAGGTACCTTTCAAACAACTGCCATCTTACCATTCCTTTCATATCTTACACCTTAAAAGTTAATTTTTAAAAATCCAAATGGTTACTTTGATATCCCTGCGGCGTCTTCTACATCAGTACTCCTTCTAGGAGATGCAGTGATAGACACTGGACCTGGGGTCAGGAAGCCCTGAGTTCAAAACATTTACAACATGTGTCACAGTGGGCAAATTACTTAGTTTTTGCCTCATTTTCCTCATCTGTAAAAATGGAAATAACATTAGCACCTACATCCCAGGGTTGTTGTAAGGATCCAATGAGATAATTGTATCATATTGACACATAATAGGCACTTTCTCACTTCCTTTTTTTTCTCCCTACTTCCCTTCTTTCCTTTTGACCTTTCTTCTTTTCTCCTATTTCCTTCTTTCCTAAAACAAAGTTTGTGTAGACCAGCTGTTTTAAATGTTCTCTTCTAATAAAACCTTTTCCTTCCTTCCTTCCTTCCTTTCTTTTCTCTTCCCTTCTTTTTTCACTTTCTTCTTTTCTTTCTTTCCTTCTTTATTTTTCTTCCTTCATTTCTTTTTCTTTCTTTCTCTTTTTTCTTCCTTCCTTCCTTTCTTATTCCCTTTGTTCCTTTTTTCCAATCCTATAGGAGTCTCATGCATGTTAACTGAAATTAATCAAGTTGAACTTATCATTGCATTTATTCTCTCTGATTCATCTATACTTCTCAGCTATAGTTCATGTTTTCCTAATGGCCTTCCCTTGAAGCTCTTGACCTTAGATGGATATTAATGGATTATGAAAATAAATGTTGCACTTGTAAACATTTAACAACTGACTTTCCGGGGATGGGGGGGGGGGAAGTACACTTGATACACTTTTAAGTTTAGTCTGCATTATTAACATTTTCCGTCATTTTTTTAGTCTAGACAATCAATAAAACAATAAATCAAGCCTTTTTTATAGCATTTGCTGATTGCTGAAGTATAAATGCAGACACACTTAAAATTTAACAATTGGCTTTCATCAGACAATTCAAGCTGGCTTCAGACTGATCCAGGTTATCCATCAACTATTCATTAGTCTTATTGTATAATATCTACTTTCTTTTCTGGTTACATTCCATTCTGATAATATGCTTTCTGACACTTCTTCTATGTAATTTTTAATTGGGAAGATGTCAAAATTTCACTGTGTTCCTATGTTGTTCTCCATTGCTCTTTAGATATGACTCAATTTTAATTCTTCAAAACTGTATTACATGACTAACAATTATTGAGAAGAACCCGAAGAATATCAATGTAAAAAAGTTGGGCCTTTATTTCTGAGAGAAGATTGGGGTTGTTAAAAATATTACTGTTTTCCAAATGCAATACAATCCACTTATCTCTGATTCAATTTTAGACTCAGATCATTGTCTACTCACAATGGATGGCCAAGATATATGTACAGATGAATCATGTGTAAGGACTATATACTCCAAAATATAATATTTTCACCATTTTGTTTGACCATTTTTCTCTCTCATTTTTTTTTCCTTTTGGTCTAATTTTTTTGTTCAGTATGACAAATATGGAAACAAGTTTAAAAGAATTGCACATATTTAACCCATATCAGATTGTTTGCTGTCTTAGAGAGGGAGAAGATAATGAAGGCAGGGAAAAAATTTGTAACAAAGTTTTACAAAAATATAGGTTGAAAACTATCTTTACATATATTTGGAAAAAATAAAATACTCTTAAAATACCAAAAAATAAAAAGCTATCCACTCAACTATACAACTATACAAAAAAGGCTATCAACTCATAGCCATAACAATAAGAATTATTTATCCACTTTGTGTTTCTGGTAGGGAGAGGTGGGCTGAGATCTTTTGAATAATTAACTATCAGGCTTTCACAAATGATATTCAACAAGAAATTACATGATTAAATCAAACAATTAATTGAAAAGGGTAAAAGAATATTAGATGCCATTTTGCTTATTGTTTGTTGTGTGGAGGAAAAATGATTTTCTAGGAAGCACAATCCTGCCTTAAAAGTTCTCTTTTAATAAGGTTTCTCTCAGGCATCTATCAAAATCATGTAAGATTTCTTGAGAGACATGAAAAATTGTGCTTTTGTTCTCATTAAATTTAATCCTATCAGATTTGGCTCAATTAGATCTTATAGAACTAGTCTGCTAAAATCTTTGTGGATCCCAAATCTATCATGGATTAACTACCCCAAATTTGCATTTTCTGTGAATGTCATTAATAACTTCTCTTTGGGTACCACTATTCAACCAATTATAAATCTACCTAATTATAATTTTATCTAGCCTATTAATTATCAGTTTTTTCCCATGAGGATAACATAAGAAACTGTACAATCTTTTGTTAAAATCTATATAAACTATCCCTAGATTGACTAGTTAAGTAACTATATAAAATAAAAATGAAGTGAATCTGTCATGACTTATTCCTGTTGAAACCAATATGGCTTCCATGATTACTGCTTCATGTTCTGGATGTTTTCTAGTAGTCCTGTTAATAATACACTCTAGAATTTTGCCAGGTATCAATAAAACTCACAAGCCACTATTTAACTTCCATTCTCTTCTCCTTATTCAAAAAACTAGTCTCCTTAGTCAAAAAACTATAGGAATGCATCTCCTATTTTCTCTGATAATTCAGAGGCTACTGACAGTGGCCAACAAGCCACATCCACCAATTCTTTTAAGATCCTGAGACATGTAGTTCATCCCTGGCTACTTAAAACTCATCAAAGATGGGGAACATACTGCACACACACACACACACACACACACACACACACATCCTTTTTTTGATCCTTGCTTTCCTCATCAGTCTCAACCCATTCTGAGCATTTACACTCCTGATGTAATTCTTACATGTCTGTTCAACACCACTGTACCCATCTCCATTTTCTGGCTTGGTATATATGCCTTTTTAATGTCTAAATTTGTTGATAACCTACCAGTGTATCCATATCCATCTTTTTGGATAATTCTGTTTTTACCTTCTCATTATTGTCTCTTGGTATCTCCAGAATTTCATCCCTCATAGCTTCCCATCATTCTTTTGTAGAATTCTAGACCATGAAATATTCCCTAATTTTTCACTAATCCCTTTGGAAATCTCCCTTCCCAATAATATAAGATATATGTCAGTTGTGCTTGGTTTTCCTGTCTTTTTCTATCCCAAATTATAAGATGGAATGATCACCTCCCCACCACACTGTCTGTCATTTCCATCCCAGCATCCAGATGTTATTGATGGAATCAGATCCATAATAGAAAACCCCCTCGTTAGTTGTTTCTCATTTTGAAGGATGAAATTATTATTAAAACCTATCTGGATATTATCAACTACTCTGTTTTTGTGGCAGAGGAAAAATATCAGCAAATGCCCAGATAAATGAAGTCAGTCCCCTGTCATTCCTATGTCATGTATCTGTTCCAGATTTATAATCCTGAATTATTATTCCTATAATTAGTCTGGTAAAAGCATAAGTCATGTTCATTTTCACCTTGCCACATTCCCTCTTATGGAGCCCCTTACCTGAAATAACACACATATTTTAAAACTACTTCTGAAACTCCTTTTCTTAACTCTTTCCCAAGACTCTTACAATGATTTTTGTATATATTGACTTAGTTTCTCATTCAATGAAGAGCATGCAAGATACGGTCAATGAATTATACTTATTAAATATGTGATGGACAAGTCTCTTTCATTTTCTTCTCTGTAAAATGAAAGAGTTAAACTAGATGACCTCTGAGTCCAGCTCTAAATTTTATTATTCTTATCCTCTACTTCCTGATTTGAATGTCAATTTATCTTTCAAGGTCCTACCTCTTCCAAGAAGTCTTCCTTAACTATTCCAGTGCTTTCCTCATAACTCAGCCTCTAGAATCTGTCACAATTTAGAATTTCATTATATATGATCTTATAGCATTCTTCAATTATTTTCTTTATGTTAGTCCTATCCCCAAATAGATTGTGTAGTTCTCAAAGTCAGGATTTTCATTTTTTTTTCTGCTGTATCTTCATCAGTGTCAAGCTAATGCTAGGCACTTAGTAGGGTTGTGATAAATGGAATGATTGATCTGACTGCAATTAGCTTAGCTAATGTTGTTTTAACCTGGGAGATACTTCAAAAGGGACAAGGAGACAAGCAACAAAGACTAACAGAGCTAACTCCACACAAAAGTAGTTTATTAAATTTCAACAAGCATTTAATGTTTATTATATACCATAAACTGTTCTAGGACAAAAATGAAACAATCTCTGCCCTAAAGAACTGTATGTTTTACTGAGTAAGTAGAAAATATATATATATATATATATATATATATATATATATATTATCTCTACATATCTGTAAATACAAAAGATGTGAAAAATCATTTAAGTTGGAGGTAGAATAGGGAGATATCACTAAGGTGAGTCAGAAAAGGTCCCCTCTAGGAGGTAGTTCTTGAATCAAGCCTTAAGGGGAATTGGGGATTCCAGGAGCTCCAGAAATGGAAAGAGGAGCACAATCTAGGAAAAGATACAAAAAACCTTCTACAAAGATAGGAAATGGAATCATGGATGGGGAAAAAATAAGAGGTCAGTTTGGACCCCATTATACACGATAGGGAATAATGTGAAATCAATGTAGAAAAACAAACTGGAGACATACTGGAAAGAATTCTAAAGAACAGAAGAGTATATTTATATTAGATCCTAGAGAAAGTAGGGAGCTATAGAAATTTTTGAGCAGATGAGTAACATGATCTTACTAATGCATGAGGTAGGGCAATTTGATATCTCTATGGAAAAGGGAGAAGCAAGGTAATGTGAGGGATACCAGAAAGAACCCATAGATATGTTTCCGCCAATAACCTCTTATTATCTGAAATTCCTATTCCTGAGAGATAGTATGGTATAATAGAAAGAATATTGGACATATAGCTCATAAAGTCCCTGAATTTATCTGTATCCCACTTCTGACACTTACTGGTTATGTAGTTGAGAAAAAATAAAATTGAAACATAAATTGTTGTGAGAAGAGAGGAGCAACAGAATGGTAGTTGTAGTGATATTAATAGTAATGGTATCAGTAGCAGTGATAGTAATGCTTACTTAAGGAATTATATACATTGATATTTTCCTAATTGCAGAAAATATTAGCTGGCAAGTACATGATAAGGGGCTAATGCATTATGGGCTTTAAAGATGGTGGGGACCATAGAGATCTGGACCAGAGATCTAGTCTAGGAATTCTGAAACTAGAGTCCAGAGATCACCAAGAATCTATGAATAAATTACACAGAATACATGAGTGTGGATAACAAATTCTCTCTGTCTGTCGGTCTGTTTCTCTATGTGTATCTCTGTCTCTCTCCTTTCCTCCCTTTCCTCCCTCCCTCTTTTCCTTCTCCCTTTCCTTCCTCCCTCTTTTCCCTCTCCCTTTCCTCCTTCCTTCTCCTCTTCCTTATCTTCTTCCTCCTCCTTCTCTTCCAACTTCTCCTCTTTCTTTTTCTCTCCCTCCTCCTCCTCCTCTTCCTCCTCCTCCTCCTCCTTCTTCTTCTTCCTTCTTCCTTCTTTCTTCTCTTTCTTTGTCCTTCTCTCTATATATAATATGCATATATATTTGCATAAATATATGCATATATATACACATATATCTTTACACATACATGTATACACACACACACACACACATATATATATATATATATATATATATATATATATATATATCTTTGTTTTCACTAACCTTTAAGTAAAATTTAGCAGTTCATTCAATTACTTAAAAAACGCTATTTTAAAAAGGGGTCCATATGTTTTACCATGCTGCCAAAGGGATCCCACAAAAAAAGGTTGAAAAAAATATTTTATCTATTCCAACTCTCTCTTCTCATCTGTGGTTGAGGAAACCCAGTCTCAGCTGCAATTTGTTCTAGTTCATACAAGCAACAATAATGTAAGAATTCACCCCAAGGTCATCTGGCACCAAATCCCAGGCTTTTGTCTCTAAAGTCATCCCGAGTCACTACACCCCAGCAGAGAGCAAGGTTCTAAGAGGAACAAGCCCAGCCCAGAGCCTCATACTCCTCAGGTTTTCTGTTTCTTTCTTAAATATAAGCTAGCACATGGGTTCAATAAACTATAACAGAATAAGGTTTTTGAAAAAGCCTTCCTGGGCCCATACTGGGCATGGCTGGCATGAAACATCTGGGGTGTAATGGGGAGGGAGGGAGATCTAAAGCATGAAGGCAAGGAAGTGGACACCCCTAATGGGAAGAGAGAATGCACTGAAGCCCCCCAAACCAAGTTTTTCTCCTTTACTGTTTTTGCTTCAAGTCATTTCTAAAGCTTAGCTGTGAAAACAGCTGGAACTCTAGGAGAGCAGCAAATCAGCTCCTCTGAGATTTGAGATGGCAAAGTCTCACCATTACAGCAAACCCCAACACGACTTTGGGCTGGAGGGCTGGAGTCTAGAGACCAGGAAAACATGGCCTGTTGTAGTTGGCTCCCAGAGGCCACTCAGTACTACCTGGCACAGAGCCCCTGTGAGTGGTCTGGATTTGACCTCCCTGGTAGGCTGCCTCTCCCTCAGGAAAGCCAAGTGCAGATTTGTGCCTGCCTGTGCCACCCTGTCTAGCCTGACTTTCAAGGAACTTCTCTCTTGACCTGACTACCTCTACAGCTGCTGAAATCACCTCTCATGCTCAGAGCTCCCCAAAGAGGTCCCCCTGGTTTGTACTTACAATTCAGCCTAAACCCTTCATTTTCTGACTACCTGAATGCAGCCCTGCCAGCTAGAAACCAGTAAGCTAGAGTTCCAAGCCCAGAAGGGCACCATAGTCCAGCTGAACCAGAAAAATTCCATCATTAAAAAGTAAAACCTTAGAAGGAAACTTAAGAGAACATCCAGTCCATGATTTTTTAACCTGAAGAAATTATGGGGGAGGGTAGGGAGCATGAATTTAGATAGAGAGAAAATTACATTTTTATTTTTAATGACCTCTACTTGAAACTTAACATTTCTTTCCATTGGGCAATAAACATTATTCTGAAAAGGGCTCCATAGGATTCACCAGACTGTCAACAAACAAACAAGCAAAATAGTGAAAAAACTCTGATCTAATCAAATCCTCATTTCCCAGAAGAATAAATTGAATGGTGGTGTGACTTAGCCATCACTCAACTCAATTCTCTTGATTTGAAAGGCAATGTGTTGTGGTAGTTGTTCTTGTTTGTCCTTCGTTGTCCAAGAGGACCAATTCATCAGGGAGGGAATATCATGACATGCAAGTGAGGGAGTCCTGGGCAAAGTCACCTGCCTCACCTTCTCCTCCAGGGCCATCTGAGTCCAGTGGCCATAGATCAGGATGACTAGAGATGGCCTTGGATGGAGGGGGAAACCTTGACCTTTTTAAGCTAAGGTCTTCAACGAGTCTCAGGCTGCACACATTCAGTAATCCAGGTTAGGTAGCCACTGGGGCAAAGAATCTCCTCTTTCACCTAGTCCAAAATTTTTTTTAAATAAATAAATGAATGAATGAGAGAGGGGGAAGATCTTCAAGGTTTCTGGCCAAAGCAGAAACTATTCACATTCAATCTGAGTCGATCAGGGCCCAAGCAATGATCAAATGGGCTTGGCCTAAGAAACATTGGTGCCAATTAGAATCAAATTGGTTTTGGTTTAAGGCCTGGTTCTTAAGAAAAAAATCTAGCCAATAAACTCCAAGATTTTTTGGGAGAAAGGACTGGACCAGGGTGTCACTAAGACCTGTACTTAAATTCTTCCTTGGATACTTACTAGTTGTGTGACAGAATAAATCACTTACTTCCTCTGGGACTCCATTTCTTCTTCTTATTTTTTTTTTTAAATAAGGGGGTTGGATTTAGTGATAGGCTCCTTTCCGTATGACCTCTGATTCCCAAGTCTCTCTCTTTCCTTCTCTAGGAATTTCCCACTCCATATTCTCCTCTCAGATTTAGTTTCCAATACACTCAAATTTCCCAGGTCTCCTAGATACAGAGAGAATGGAGCTAATAAACTAATTCACACAAGAACTGAAGCCTTCACATCCCTTCACATCCCTCCCCACCTCCACCCTGCTAAGAGCACTTCATTTTAAGGTGAATATAGTAAGGAGAATGATCATCACTACCACATGCTTGTATAGATAAGAAGGAATTTAATGTTGGAATTTCAGACACTTTAGGAGGAGTGAGTGGAGGCTTCCTTGTACTCCTACAGGACCACATTGGACTAGAAAGTTTCTTAGTGATTTTATCCCATAAAAATTTTCAACCATAATTTGTCTTTCCTTCTGTCATATCTGCAAGTCTCTTCTTCCTTCCTTCACCTAAATTCACAAGGCAGCTGTGAGCTCCCACATCTGTTAATTTCAGAAGATAGGAAAGATTACTTCAAAATGCTCCAGCATCAGAGTCGAAGGTAAATGAGATGTGAACTCCATGAACCCCACTCCCTCTTGTAAAGGAAGGACTTGGAAAAGATGCTGATGATAGAGTGGAGAAGATGCAACGCATTCCAACAATGTAAATGAAAGATTGATAGAAAGCAGCTGAACTCTGAAGCACTGAAAACCCAAATTCAGTCTTAGGGAGTTGCCCCATTATGACACACACTTCCATCCTAATGGCAAAGTGGTGGGGGTCTATTAGAGTAGAATGCTGTATGCACTATCTGATCAGATAGAGTCACTGAATTGGATATGTGCTTAATTGTTTTTCTTTGTCACAAAACAGGGCTCAATCAAGGATGACCCAAACAGTTGCTACATAAAGACTAAAGGCAAAACTAAAGTGTCCTTTTTGGGGAAACAACTTAAGCGATCATGGTGTTAAAAAAAATTAATGCATTTTCTTTTCTATTCTGCTCCCTCTCCCCTCCCCAAGCCACTTTGCTTTCTCACTCTTTCCTCCAGGACCTCTAAAATTCTTTGTCAGAACTACATTCCTGGCCCTAACTCTGCAAAGTCTAAAGGTCACCAAGAGGAAGGACATTGATTCTTTCTTTGTCCTGAGAGCTCTCCTATTCTCCCAGCCACTGACTGATGGCTACAGCATTAAAGTGTTCCCCCTCTTCCCAAGCAACCTTCATCCTCTCATTGTGAGGAAATAAAAAAACAAGCTTCTTTTAAAGTTTGTGAGAGAGGAAGAGAGAAAATCACTCCCTATTTGAGAGGGCAAGAGGGAGAAAATGAACTCAATTATCTCTTTCCTACTCTCTTCTCCCCTTGGGCTGCATCTGATCAGGCCTTCTCAGCACGGTCTCTCCCTCTGCATTCTTCCCCAGAGCATGAGCAGCCATTACTTGGCCACAGTAAAGAGCAACCTGTTCACTGCTGAACAGATGACCTTAATCTGAAAAGAAGTGAGAAAGAGCTAATCCAACTCTCCCTGAACTTGAACCCTTCTCAGTCTGTCTCCTCCATCCCCCAGGACAGCTATGAGCTAAAACCTAGCCAAGTACTGAGACCATTTTAAATCAGAGCAAAACTTGCTACTCAATCTCCTCCTTTTTACCTGAAGGATCTATAAAGACTAGGACAATTGGGGAAATGAATTATGGAAATCTTAGGTTTAGGGGGGAAAATCTCAATTTGGGGTAATCCTTTATAGTTATATTCAACACTCAATATCCTATATGTTTATATTGGTTGTTGAATTCACCATAAACCACATGATTTCCACTAAAAGTCAAAAGAAAAATTTGGGATGTAAAAATGACTATTTTGTTCTCCAATATTGCTCAGACAGGTATAACACAGGAGACTAGCTGCACTGAACCCAAGTTTGTTATAATTAACATAGAAGTAACAGCTCCATATCCCAGCAATATATTTTTGAAGACTTTGATGACGCTAAGAGATTTCGATTCCCACATTGCAGATTTTGAGGAAACTGTGCTGGATAGAGACACCTTGGATGAGATTGAAAAACAACTTGCATTTAATGTCTCCTCAAGAGCTTTAGGGAGAGAATGGGTTAATGAAAAGTGGGACATTTTATAGAAAATGTGTAAAGAAATTGGCTTTATGATGCCTGGTAAGGGGTAACTATTGAGACAGTGTTTATGGAGCAATGCCCTCATCTTTGGGGGTACTTTGGCCCCTGAGTATCTTCTTTGGTCGCAAACATAAATGACTTCCTTAAAGGATTTAATTAATTCTTAAATGTGCACGGAGCCTGTGAGCATAGCCATTAACTAGTTAGAAACATTAAGCCCAATTCTTTTCCCAGTTATGCACAAGTGACTCCCTTTGACATCACTGGGAGTTTTGCATGGGGCAGGGAGGGTGGGCTTGGGCACATCACATCGTTGACAGTCTTGTTCTTTACTTTGTCTCCTCAACTCCCACCCCTCTCCAAATAAAATATGGAGCCATCTATTTTAACTAAACCTGCGGAATGTGTTTCCTCCAGTGGTCCCTAGAAACACATTACCAGCATAATGATAAAGCCCCTGTGGCCAGTTCTGTGTCCCCATCTCCACTCTCCACAGCTTTCTTGTTCACTGAGCTCCCTTTGAAATCAATGGCATCCCTGTGCCTGGCAGGGACAACCATGGAGAGGAGGACATATTGGGATCCCTGCCTGGAGAGGGCAGGCTGTGACACCCAGAGCAGAGCCCCCACCTAGCCAGATGTGAATTCATTAAAAGAAGGGACTTCTCTTGGGGAAAGAAGACCAATTCACAAATTCTTCATGGCATACCACTCCCTCACTTCCTGGCCCTCTTCTTGGACATAATATTCACAGCTTCTTCTCTCACTAATTCACTGAGTTCACATATTATCCAATGTCACATGTCTTCTCCATTACTATCTATGCACTGGAAGCCCTACTGGGCAGGGGCTACCTCTGGTTTCCTGTTCTATAAAGAAACTAGTCCTGAATCTAACTCAGAATGTTCTAAGTAAGTATTTTTAAAAGGCAATAGTAATGACAAAAAGTGATTTTTAAGATCATTGGCTTTGGACCTAGTGAACCTGAGTTCAAATTCTGCCTCTGACACTTACAATCTGTGTGACCCAGTTTCTCCATCTATAAAATGAGAGAGTTGATCTAGATGGCTTCTGAGTTCTCTTCTAGCTTTAGATCTAGGGTCCTGTGACTCAAAGCAAAATAACTGAGCAAAAAGTGAATATTCTGCCAGAACTGCTTTAGCAAAATATTCTAAAAAGAGCCAGTGTGGGATAAAAAAAGCACTAACTTGGAAAGAAAGAAACAAGTATTTATCAAGCAACTATTATGTGCCAGGCACTGTGTTAAGTGCTTTACAAATATCTCACTTGATCCTCACAAAACAGCCCTGCAAAACTGGTGCGATTAGTATTGCCTTCTGAACGATACAGAGATTAAGTGACTTGTTCAAGATTACAGAGCTAGTAAGTGTCTGTGGCTAGATTCGAATTCAGCTTTTCCTGGCTCCAGGTACTCAATCCACTGAGGCACTACCCAGTTTCTCCCAGAGCCACCAATGACCCAGCATCATTTGTTCCATGACCCTGGGTTGGTCACTTCTCTCTGTGAACCTATTTTCTCACCCATAAAATGGAAATAACAATCTCTTCTGTAATAATACTGTACCTATCTCATAGTGAGGGTCAAATGAAATAATGTAGGTAAAGCACTTTTTATATGCTTTAGAGAGCTCTGTAGAGATGATCTATCAGAATGAGAGACTTGGGCAAACTGATCACCAAGGAACTTCTGACATTCAGTGATTCTGAAGCAGAGAATTAACTGAATCTTTCTGAAAGCTCGTTCTGGTTTTAGGAAGGAAGAACGCAGTAAACTTGTCTTAGTTTCCACAGCATGATGGCACTATGGAAAGCAGGTAGAATTTGGAGACAGGAGAAACTAGGGTTCAAATCCTATTTCTGATACTGAGTGGGACATAAGTCAGTTGCTTAATCTCCACAAATCTCAGTTTACTAATGTGCAACACGGGGAATTGAGAAAAAATAAAATAGGAAAAGAAAATCAGCTGTTCTTTCAAATGAAGTGAAAGGAAGAGAAGAAAAAGGAAAATGGAATGCAAGGGAAAGGATAAGAGAGGAAAGAAGAGAGAGAGGGAGAAAGAAAAAGGAAAGGGAAAAGAGGAGAGGTTAGCAGAGGGGAAGGAGGAAAGCAGAGGAGAGAAGGGAAAAGGAGAAGAGGGAAGAAGAGGGGAAGGAGGGGGAGAGAAGAGGGCAGGGGAGAAAGGAGAAGAGAGGAGGAAGAGAGGGGAGAGGAGAAAAATGGGAGGAGGAGAAGGAAATAAAGAAGGGAGGAGAAGGGAGAAAAAGGAAGGGAAGAGAGAATAGAAGGGAGAAGAGGGGAGGAGACAAAGGAACGGATAAAAAGAAAGAAGAAGAGGAGGGGAGAGAAAGGAGGGAAGGAAAGGGGAAGAGAGATGATAAAGGAAGGGAGGAGAGGGAAGGGAAGAGAAGGAAAGTGAGGAAGGAAGAGGAGAAAAGAGGAGAGGAAGGGATGGAAAGAGGAGAGGTGGAGAGAGGAAGGGAGAAGGGGAGAGGGAAGAGAAGAAGGGAAGAGAGAGAAAGAGTGGGGCAGGAATACCTGCATTATCTATCACAGGATTGTTATGAGGATCAAATGATAAATATATGAAGTTCTTGGTAAATTTTAATGCAATATGTACATTTTAGCTATTATTAATATTAAATGAAAGAAGAAGATGATGAGTCAACAGATGGACATTTTTGGATCTTATGTGGATGTTCTCTGTGCATGGTGGAGCACAATCCTGATACCATTTATGATGCTCTGTCTACTTCCACTGATTTAGTCTCCTGGTCTGAGCAGCCTCTCTTTGATGTGGTCTGTTCCCCTTGTTTTCCTTTATTTTATTAGCTGAGCATTGTCACAGACACAATAGAGATGATAACTCATTAAAAAGAAGAAGAAAAAGAAAAAGAAACCCCACCAGAGCTCCCTAATACACTTTCACATGGAGATAAGTGGTATAGTCTTACCAGACTGTGGTTAGCAGGCGCTGTTCACTGAAAAGGCAGACAGGTCTGCTGGAAGAGACATTTACTCAAGGTCAGAGACAGTCCTTTTTTTGTTTGTTTTTAACTTTTATCTTCTTTATGTTTATTATACAAGAGGAACAAAATTTGTTAAATGACATATTCACCAGGAACTTCTTCAAGGAAACAGTTTTAGAGAAAAAATACCAATATCTTATAGTTTGTTACTAAGTTAAACAGTGCCTTCCCCAATACAATTATAGACCTGTGTTCTCCTGCTCCTTAAGTTTTTTGTACCCAAACCTCTACTTCTGAGGTACCCTTACTTCCCTCAACATTGCCATTTTCTATAAATGGCTTTTCTTGATCCCCTCCCCCAAAATCCAGCTGCTAGTGCTTTCATCTCCCAGTCATTGCTAACCTATTTATTCTGTGTGTATATTTTTTATTGTAATTATTGTTATGCTGGAATTGTAAAGATTATTGTAATGCTGGAAAATATATACATATATGTATGTGCATATATGTGTATGTACATACAATGTACATGCATTATACATATACGCATGCATATTTTATACATTTATCATTTGATCCTCACTACAATCATGTGAATGCATGTGTGTATATGTATATTGCATGAGCCTACCTAGTCTCATTTTATCCCCACCCTTTCTCATTAAAATGTGAGCTTCCTGAGGGCAGCAAATGTTCTATGCTTTTTATTTTTGGATCTCCAGCACAAAGCAGGCACCTGGAATATAGTAATTGCCTAATTAAATGCTTGATACCACTATCTGTAACAATTAGCAAACTGGGAATGCCTCAGTCAGGAAACTGAAGATAGTGAGATCTCCAGTCCTCCACACATACCTTATAGATAAGGAAACTGAGATCAAGACAAAAGTTTTATACTTAAAATCAAACACAGTGTAAAACAAATAGGTGAACAATAGATAATTTTTTATTGATAGCTTCATTAATGCAGTCTAAACAGGCTTCCTAAGAGATCTATTTCAATCACTGAGAGGTGAGGTGGGGTTAATATTTACCTAAAGCTATTTTGACTATATTCTTATGAAATAGGTATTTCAGGAGAAAGGATTGGATACCTAGAATTTTAGGGTTCCTCATTTTCCTGTAACTTACTTGTTCTTCTCAAGATCATGATACTTTACATATATTTGTTTGCATGTTTTATCTTCCTGATAGAATATAAGTTTCTTGAGGATAGGAATATTTTCTTTTTTGTCTTTAAATTCCCAAGCTATAGCACAGTATTTTTCCATAGAGTAGACACTTACTAACTTCTTATATGAACTGAATGGTCCATAGGAGTTAGAAATCTTATAACATTTGTAAAACTCACTAAGGAACCAGTTTCAAAAGCCAGACATGTATGTAACAAGCACTCTCATTCTGTGAGCTGCTGAATAAAATGTTATTTGGTATAGACTGTATCTGTATTTGAAATATAGGAGATTAGATAGAAAAAAAGAAGAAATAATCAGAGTGAAGGTCATTGGAATAAAAGCTGAAGAACTCTCAGGTCAAAATGTTAGACAGGTCAAATGGATATTAGTAAAGGATAGTAATAAAGTGTGGAATAAGAAGAAAGGTTGGGGGCTGGGGATTGAGGTCCTTGAGAAGTGGGGGTGTGCTATAGAGGTTAGCAGCCTACAGTACATGGGTAGAGAATAATATAAATGAATGCTATGGAATTCAAAATATGAGAAATTGTTGAGTTGTACTAGAAGAATTATTAGGAACATGTCCTATCTCAGAACTATAACCAGGGCAGGGTAACAGTGCTTTTCCCCAGAATTCAGAATTTTTAATTTTTTAAAAAGAATTTTTAAAAAATTAAAAAAAAACACTGACAATACTTAGAATTTTTGAGGATCACAGAAAACAAACATCACCTTAACAATAAGCAAGAAAAAATTAAATAGGAGGGGATTAGAGGGAGGCTTCTTTTCCCTTGGGGCCACAGTCCAGATCCTTTCCTGCCTGACCCTGCCCTGTTCCCTTACCCTCCTTGTAAAATGGCCTACCCAACAACAG
Source organism: Sarcophilus harrisii (assembly GCF_902635505.1). Lineage (NCBI taxonomy): Eukaryota > Metazoa > Chordata > Mammalia > Dasyuromorphia > Dasyuridae > Sarcophilus > Sarcophilus harrisii. The sequence continues at coordinate 459,224,454 of NC_045427.1, forward strand.
CCTCACTATCTTAGGGTTCTTGTTGCCACTTCCCAATGAACTGGGGGAGTTTTTGCATTTTTCTCTAAATAAATTTTGTGCTATTTGTTCCAGGTGCACCAGTTATAACTCTACTTAACTTTCCTAGTCTCCCTATATTTAAAGAGAATAGAAAGAAGGATGTCCATTGGTAAGAACTGTAAGAGAAATAGGAGGAAGGAGAGGAAAGGGAGATCACGGTTATCCAGGTAAACTAGCCAGAGATAATTAAGTGTCCAACTGTGCAAAACCAACTACCAACATACACAGAATTCAACTGAGAAAGAGAATTATAAGAGTCAGAAAAACCTGTAAATTTTCAGAGAGAAGGTGGGATTTTAGTTGGGCTTGGATGTATTTTTTTTTATTTTCCTGTGTCATTTTGTGTTTATGTGTTTTTTAAATGTTTTCAATTCAATGGATGCACTAATCCCAAATGGGCCAGATATTTTGATTTATATGAAACAAGGAATCCATACTCAGCAAGTCTGCTCATTCCTTGTTCAATGTTACAAAATGGTCCTAATATTGTTGCTGTAAAAGTCTCCAATCCTGTTTTTTAAAAATGGAAAATATAGAAACACATTCTTGCTCTGCATTTGACCTTTGGCTCTTACTTTCCTTCTTACAGCATTTTTATGGAAAATACTTTTTTTATTTTCAAAAGACTTCCTTGTCCTCTTTCCACATTTTCATGAAATGATGTAGCAAGGCCCTTATTTAAGATTATTGTAATGCTGGAAAATGTAGGCATTCCAAAGGAGTCCAACTTTTTATTTATAATCATTCCAACTTATGAAATGCTGGTATCACATAGGCTCTCTACCACAGTAGCCTCCTTTAGCTCCAGCCACCAAACTTAACAATATGTTATTGATGCCATTTTAAGAAACTGTCAGCAAGCAGCTCAACTTTCAGTTCATCAGCCAAGGGGAATATATGGACAAAATATACCTTTTCACCCTTTCTATGAAATTCTCCATAGATTTCAGCATTCCGGCTGGCGGCCCAAGTGTAGCCATACAAAATGTAAACATTTGTTCCCCTTACTTACATGGGTAAGCCTAGAGTGTCAGGTTGATGCTTTTGGACTATGAAACAACTGCTTTGTCTTCCAGAAATGTGATGGGGGTAAGAGTGAGAACACACCCTTATCTCCCGCCCCACCCCCTTAATCCTGCATGGAAGTGCTTCTTCTAATGGAAGTGCGAGAAGTCGTTCAAACTCAGGCAGGCACTGGGTAATTTCTAGCATTAAATGATTAAGCCAATGAGAAAGTCTGAATTCCCACATTTTTCTGAAACCTTAATCTGGGAATTGTGTTTTTTAAAGCAGCGTCTCGGACAGTTGACGTGCTTTAATACTAAAGGAGCGTGTCAGTCTATTTGATGTTCATTGCATGTTTGGAATGGGGGAAGAAATATGGGGTGGCAAGGAGACTAAGCACAGTTTTTTCCCAAGCAATCAGAGAGCTCACCGCACTTTAAGGATGAGCTTCACTTCCTCTTAAAAGGGTAAAGCGAAATATTCTTCTAGCTATTCTGAGCCTGCCATAGAAGTATTATGCTGTTACAGATTTCAAAAGGTTAGCTTCAATGAACCTGACATCAGTATAACCCAAAATAACCCATTCAAGAGAAAAGTAAGAAATAATTGCTGTTTTCTCTTTTTTTCCCCTCTGCTATATTGCTGTAATGATTTTGCATAACAGATTGAACAAAGTGCTGTTGTGACAGGTGGTAGAATTCAGCTAGTAAGCACCGAGACAGGGTTCAATTTAGTTTGTGAATCCTTTAATTGTTGTGCAGCTAATTAAAGAAGGTTCTTTACACTCGCAAGTGTTTACCGTTGCTAGTATGCATACATGAAAAATTAAATTGTGCCTTCAAGGGCTGAGAACTATAGAAAAATCATAGCTGAGGCTGCAACATGCTTACCAGCTCAAAATAGCTGCTTTTCACAATTGGAATTTGTAAAACTTTTTGCTAAGCAAATATAGAGCTAATTAGAAGTGTTCGTTGGACCAATTAACATTTAAATAAATAAGCCATATTGCACATTTCACAGTCTTTATTTAATGATGCTTCTTAACTCTTTGGAAAGATTCCTTTAAGTACAAATAAGTTGTCATAAAAATGAAAGACAAAAATAACACCGTAACAATATATTCTATTTTTTTTTCTTATTTGCCTTCAAGTCTTTTACTAAAACTCTGTACCTGTTATGGGGAGGGGGTGAGGAAGGAGTGGGGGAACCAAGACACATGCATAACTCAACCACCTACAAATCTAGAGGTTTCTTTCATCTTCTCAGATTACCTTTCCACTTCTCTGAATAGAAACAGAAAAACATATTTGATTACTATTTAAACTGTTGTGATAACTCTGTTTACTTACGTCTTTTGCCCCATGATAGAAAAATCTGTTTTAGAGCATCCTTCTTTTATCGGAGAACACACAGAAGCAAGGAAAAGAATAGTAAAAACAACAACGTCTGGGGAAGCCAGTAAAGGAAATAGTTCAGAAAGTGGGGAGATACTTGCGTGCAAAACAAAATCCATTTTTTTCAACACCAGACTATGTACACACTTGCGTTCTTAGCTGAGACTGGAGGAATTAGTTAGCTCACAAATTTCTGCTCTCTTTTTCATTCTATCTCTCACAACAGTCAAGTGTTATTTTCTTTCCATAATTGCCTATATCCTAGACTTCATCTTTCTTTTGGGCCTTCTAGTGAGTGTCCAGTTTAGAACTTTTCTCTCTCCATCTTAGTCCTCAACTCATTGCTTTTCACTTCTTTCTTTTTTTTCAAACACAGATATATGTAGATGAAGAGAGCATCACATTGTTGTCTCTCTTCTCCAAGCAATAGTACCTTGTAATTATGCTAAGAGCTAACATGGAAGGTTTCATCATTGGTCTTGGCTTCTAGTATATTAAAAAAGAACCAATTAACATTTAAATAAATAAGGCAGATTAGTAAATTCTACCCTGACTACACAAAAATAGGAGGAGGGAAAATTAACTAAAATTACAGCAAAGAATTTAATAGTCCTTTCTTTGTTAACAATAAAACAGCACAACAAAGAAGAGAGAAGCAATGAACTTGGAAATCCTTAGCTGAGAAACTATTTCTCCATGCTTCAGAAGAGCAAAAGTCTCCACACTTATGCCTAGGAGAAGTATGGATTTGAGAGTGAGGACAATCCCATAATTAATCATTCAATTATGCTCCTACAATTAAGAGCTGGGAATTGAATCCCTACCCCCATCTTATTTAATAGAAGAAACTAATATCCAAAAAAACTATAATGATTTGCTTAAGCTCACACAGGTTGTGATAAGCAGAACTGATATTTAAATCTAGCTTCTCTGACTCTCAAATATCAGACTTTTTCTACTATAATATACATCAGCAACATCATTCAAAAGCATCTCCCTCATGTGTCACTGAATTTAGATTCTGGTCTCTATCATTAAAAAATCTTAGAAGTATGATCAGTTACTATAAAATTGTTGGGATTTTTTTCTTCTTATAGAAGAATTTAATCTCCTTTGCTTATAGAATTATGACTGGTCAATTGGCAATCCCTAGTATTTACAAAGCATTTTAAAGTTTGTGAAGCATTGTATATATGCTATCTCATAATCAGCAAACATTAATTTAGACCTTACTTAAGCCCCTAAACATTTTTCAATCCCCAATTAAGTCCAAGCACTGTGATAAATGCTGAGGATACAAAAACAGTCCTTGCCTTCCACATATATTTTTCTATCAGGAAGACACTATGTACATATTTAAGTTTAATGAGTAATGAATAATTGGTAGGGGGGAGGCACTCACTAAAAAGAAGAGGGCTCATAAAGAAAGTGATTTTTGAACTAAACTTTGAAGAAAATTTGAGATTCTAAAAGGGAGAGCAATTCTAGTCAAAAGAGTTAAATCTGTTGAAAAGACATAGAAACATCAGGTGACATGCTATTTAGCAAGAGCAAGAAGACCATGCAACCCATGGGAAGGGAAAACGTTGTTAGGGAAGAAAAACTAAGATTTATCATTCCTAGATACAGAATTGCTAGAAGACTCCAGCAAAAAGATGCCCATCTTTTAAAGGGTCATGCCCGTTCAAAGTAATAACCAATATAGAGCCTTATTCACTGGGTGATAGAATTGAAGATTTAAGGCTGAAATGGATAGTAAGTACTGTGTAAGGGTTTGTTTGATGATTCGAGGAAACAATGAAAGATAATCATTATTCAGTCACAAATATTAAAAAGATTCATTTCACATATTTTAAAAAATAATATTAGTTTATTAGTACTGCATACCATTCACTTAAATATTTCTAAGGAATCACTATTTGGAGAAATGTTTATAGATACCATATTGCACTGTACTATACTGTACTGTAGGGATTTGTCTTAATTCAGGTGGAGGCTAGGGCAGATTGGGGGGTGTGAACTATTTTGTTTGCATTTTGTTTGGTTTGAGAAATAAATTTTCACAATAATTTAAGTTATGCCAGAATTCCCTGTTTTGACTTCAGCCAATTAAAAGGCCTCTAAAAAACATTTGGCAAATTTGAGCTAAAAATAATGTATCCCTAAAAATATGGGATAAAGGGATAATATGGGATAAAATTATGGGATAAAGTGTATCAGTAAATAAAGAAGCTAGTCTCAGAGTTAGGAAGATATGGATTCAAGTCTAGTCTCTGATGTATATAGATTTGACCCTGGTCAAGAAATTAATCTTTCAAAGTATCAAGAGACATTCTAAGATTGTTACAGGGTTGATGCCAACTTATACTGGGAAAGAGAGGTTCCTTCTTTCGGGTTTCTTATATCAATGAAATCATAAGTTTGACCCAGAGAAAAACATCTGATACTTTGGGAAAGTTTACTTTGTTTTTCTTCAGTGGTGCACTTTCTCATTGTGTCTAGCTTTCTTGTGCCTTTATTTATGAAAGCTATACTTCATACTCAGAAGATACTCTGTCTCTGTCTCTCCCTATCAAAATCTGCCACCCCTTCCGTGAAGTCTTTGTTTCTTTAAATGTTTTTTCTATATCTCTCTTCTGCCCTTATAGAAATCTATCTTGTCATAATTATTTAGATAACCACCATATAAACTGCATTACATTACAAACTAAAAATATTTTATCATCTTTGTATTCCCAGTGCCTAGCAAAGGACCTTGCAGATAAAAGGTGCTTAATAAATGCTTGTCAAGTTAAACTGAACTCTGGAAAATATTTCTTAAAAAAAATCCCCAAAAGGGCAATGACCCAATTCAAGCAAATCTTATATTCTAAATAAGTCCTAATTTTATAAAGCATAGTTACAAAGCTAATCAAAACCAAGTCTTCCCTTTGGGGATATAAATGCTGTTGACAAGTGAATGTTTCCCTGTATCTGAAATCCAGTAAAATGCAGTAGTAAGGAGTCAAAAATAAAAGCTTCAAGAGTCGCTGTAATGTGGTGCCAAAATCAGGTAACCTAGATAACTGGGTGGAAAATCTTCCTGGCAAGGAAGCCTTGAATGGCTCCAACTTATAAATGTAGCATGAGCTGCCAGGCTGACTAAAAGGTTCATGACCTTGGGTGATCCTTCCTGAAGGATGGACTCCTCCTGAATGAACTTCCCAATAAACTGGGAACAAAGCCACTTCATATTTCTCTTTGGGTATATATTTTATTCTGTTCTACATCTTTCCTGTTCTTAACAAATTATGCTTACCCTGGACGCTCCAAACCAAAATATTTTCAACTTCAACCACGTTTTAGTTCCTTTATATTCCCTTTATGGCATCCCCAGATGGCGATTTATCAGCTTTCTTGAATACCTGATTCCAAAGCCATAAAGCACCTTGTAGCCCATCAATCACTTCCCTTTTCATTGTTATTTTTATATGGCACCATAGATAGACATGAAAATTGACAGCAATTAAATTGCATCTAAGATGGGTCCCTTCTACGCACAACAATAACAAAAGAAAATCTAAGACTAGAATCCCATGCCATACAATGGGACACAAGCTTCCTCAACTGGTCCTGTGAATATTCGGATGGTTCACTTTACAAATTACCAAGAGTCCTGACCAAGCACACAATTTCCAAGAGCCATTTGTCACAAGGGCTGACCTTATTTCCTTGCTGGGATATAACCTATAGAGAGAGTAGACTGGTCAAAAACCAGGTTGGAGAGTAAGGATGAACTTGTGTTCATTTCATTCAGTCAGTCAACAAATATTTATTAAGTCCATCTATGTATAAGCCAGGTAGGTTAATAAAATTCTAGCCTTGCAGTTGGGAAGACTATAATTCAAATTCAGCTTCAGACACTTACTAGCCTGTATGACCCAAACCAACTCTTTTAACTTCTGTCTGATTTTACGCTTTTAAAATGGGAATAATGATACTATCTTCCAATATTGTTGTGAGGATCAAATGAAGCAATATTTGTAAAGGGCTTTGCAAACTTTAAAGCATTATATAAATGCTAGATGGTATTCTTGTGGTGGTAGTAGTGGTGGTGGTTGTTAAGGCACTGTGACAAGCAATCAATCAATCTACAAACATTTATGAAGTAGCTATAGGCACTGTATTAAGTGCTGAGGATACAAACATAAATATAAAATATTGCCTGTCCTCAAGAAGCTTACAATCAACTGGAAAAACATGTACACAAAAAAATTATATACACAACTATGGAAAAAAGTAAAGACAAGATAACTTCAAGGGGAAAGCACTGATAATAAAGGGAATCAGAAAAGAACTCTTATTGACCAGGGTCAAATCTATATACATCAGAGACTAGACGTGAATCCAAATCTTCCTAACTCTGAGACTAGCTTCTTTATTTACTGATACACTATATCCCATAATTATTTTTAGGGATACATTATTTTTAGCTCAAATTTGCCAAATGTTTTTTAGAGGCCTTTTAATTGGCTGAAGTCAAAACAGGGAATTCTGGCATGACTTAAATTATATGAATTGTATGTTGGATACTATAACCTACTTGCTATATAGTAAGCAATTAACAAATTCTTATAGAATTAAATAAATATGTAAATATACATATTCTTAATAAACATCTTTAGGTTTTATTTATAGATATATTTTCTAAATGTATATTTTTACTAAATATGTCTACAGATTTACCACACATTCATATATTTGCTATATGTCTATGTTTACAAAATATTTTACAGAATTATTCTTTAGCTATATATCCACTAAATATATCCATATATTTACTATATATATATATATATATATATATATATATATTTACCAAGTATATCTATATATTTACTATATGTATAGTTACCAAATATATCTTATATTTAGTATATGTATATTTACCAAGTATATCTATATATTTACTATATGTTTAGTTACCAAATATCTTATATTTAGTATATGTATCATTACTAAATATATCTATATATTTAATATATGCATAACTACTAAACATATCTATATAATTACTATAGAGCTATATTTTCACTAAATATATCTACATATTTACCATATGAATAGTTACTAAATAAATCTCTACATATTTATATCTGTGTGAGGGTGTATATTAGGAATGTAGCTATGTTTATTCTGGAATTTTAGAATTGTATCTCAGTGGTCAGTGGTCATCCAATTGCTACCTCAGAAAGTCTTCCTATTCCAAATGACCAAACAAGTCATGGAAGCCTCTGGTTAGGAGGAAGACACCCCATCTCCGGGCAGCTCAGTCTACTTTGGGACAGCTTTATTATTAGGAGGCTTTTCCTGACATTAAGGCTAAATTTACCTCATTGCTATTTTCATCCACTGTTCCTACTCCTGCCCTGTGAAGTCAAACTGAGCAAGTCTAATCCCTCCTCCATTTGTCAGTCCATCAAATATTTGAGGATAATTATTAAGTCTTCCTCTCCTCTTCTCCACACACCCCCAACTATCTTTTCTTCTTCCAAGTTAAACATCCCCAGTTTCTTCAAGGTTTTATGGTCAAGAAGCTTTCCAATGATCAGAAGTAGGTGAGAATATGTACAGCACAGAATAGAAGGAAAAAATAATCTGTGGGAGGCTAGAAATCTTGGGTTCACACCTTTTCCTTGTCCCTCATTGTGTCACTAGGTCTGGGTTTTTCATCAATAAGATTATGGAGGGTAGATTAAAAGATCTCTATCAATTTGGAACCTTATAATCCTGTGATTCTACAGAAATCACCAGAACACAAGAAAGAATGGGATATATGTATAGGAGAGAAATCCAGGAAGAGGTGGGAGGAGATTTGAGAAGGAAAAGATCACACTGACTTGGAGGAGTCAGAGGAGAGTTCACTAAATCTTGGTCAGTTCCAGACAAGAAATAACAACCTAGTTTATCACATGGAGAATGTTCATTTACAAGAAGAACTTAAAGAAGAAAAGGAAGTGAGCCCACCTCCAGTGCTGTTGATCAGGCAAGGAGGTGCACCTGTCCAATGCACACACACCTGTCACATGAGGATGGGGGATGGGAAGAGAACAGTTGTTTAAGTTAACTTGAATTCACAAATGCAAATCTTGTAATTACATACACAAATAAGTAGTTAGACACCCAACTACCCATTTGCACACACAATTACCCAATTTGTGCAAGTTTATAATCTGTAGGTAGGAATTCTATAGTTACACTTGTTGGATTGGCCATGAAAATATAGCCAGTCCTCTCTACAAGAAAATATTAATGTCAGCTATCATTTTTTCTTAACATTTGGACATGTAAAGGGGTCTTAGTGTCTATTTTTTATTGAAAAATGTTTTTTTACACACTTCATTGACAGACAGGACCTTTAGAAATCAAATCAGTCATTATAAGAAAGCATCTAGATTCCGAAGGAGGCAGCCAGGCAGTGCAGAGGATAGAGCACCAGGTCTAAAGTCAGGAAGACTCATTTTCCTGAGTGCAAAACTGCCCTCAGACATTTACTAGCTGTGTGACTTTAATAAGCAAGTCACTTAACCCAGTTTGCCTCAGTTTCTTCATCTGTAAAATGAGCTGGAGAAGGAAATATGGCAAACCTCTCCAGTATCTTTGTCAAGAAAACCTCAAATGGACTCAGGAAGAGTCAGACATGACTAAAAATGATTGAACGAAAAAGAAGTAAGATCTGGCCACTTATTATTTCTCTGTATGGCATTGGGTAAGTCAGTTAATCTTTATGGGGTTCACTTTCCTCATGTGTAAATGAAGAGGGTTAGACTAGGTAGCCTCTGAGATTCCAAATTTATAATCCTATAATCCTATGATTGCTCTGGATTATGCTTTCCTAAATAGTTCAGGATTAAATACAGAATATTTTGCTTTTTCTACTAGATTAGTACCATGCATCCAGTACAATGTTTCTCCTGACACCCTATGTATCCCTTAAGAGTCACGAGATCCTAGAGATCTACTGTGGTTGTTTTATTCAAAGTTACCGAGCAATTTAAAAATTAAATGAACACATCCCCTGTCATGTTTTGATCTTGCCATGCACTAATTTTCCGGACAGAGAAAAAATAGTTAATTACTATTTTATATCCACAGTCCCTCTCCATGTCATGTCATGTAATGTAATGTAGCTAAATAAAGAAGTTACTCTAGTGCAATTTGCATCCTTGGAAATAAAACAGTACTTATATCTCTTTATTTCTGCATTTAATTTTAGCGCACTTAAGAACAGTTATCTGATGTGCTTAGAAGAGGAGAGACATCCTTGAAAAAAGTGGAAATCTCACAGAAGAAAGAGACGCATCTCAGAAGTGGTGGCATCCCAAGTACTGCTCAGGAATGGATCAACATCAGGGGAAACCTCACCAGAGCCTTGTGGTAAAAGGGGGATAATTGGGGATAATTATTAGTGTGCTCTTAGCTTAGTATATGAACATTACATCTAAAGCTTCCCAAACCTTTCTGTCAAACCTCAAGCGAAGGCTTCACACTGTCTCAGGATGGGCATGAAATTTTTGAGGCTAAACTTTGTGGTTTCGTTAATAAAATCCCTGAAGTGGCTGGTTCTACCCTCCCTTTGTGTTTTGGAAACAACCGCAAAATCTTCATGCCCCCGGTAGGATTTGTGGTTTCCTTTTGGTTTCAGTGCCGACTTTCGATGACACCCCTTAGAGCTTGGGAGGGAGAGGAAGGGAATTCCCAAGTGCATCAGCTTTAGCTGGAGCTGAGCAAAGAAACATGCTTCCAAGTTCTCCAGACCAAGCACCCTCCAAAGCCAATTCAAAGACTTCAAGACAGATCAATGTGGTGTTCCAGCATGAGGGAATTAGGGAGTAAAAAATGTCTTCTGCTTCTCATTTACACATAGAGGGAGCAGATCATAAGGAAAAAAGTCTACTTTTTCAGACATGGACAATGGATTTATTTGACTTTACTGAACCTACTTATTACAAGGTAGGGTTCTTTGGGGGAACACTGGAATTGACTGTAATGTTTTTTTAAAAATCAATAAAATATTTAAAAAGAAAAGCCATTTCAACAGCTGCAACATCATTAGCCTCTAACAAGTGAGAAAAGCATAGTATAATCTGTATCAGTTCCTTCTCTCTGATTATGTACTTTGTTAATCTTTTACAAAACTAAAGGCTAAGGGGAGAAAATAGGATATATAAGATACCACAGCAACTAAATTAATACTTCATTTATCCTGAGGCACAATTACAAGGTCTAAGGTTATCAACTAGCAATTCAAGAGACAATTAAGTTCTAAAACAGCTATTAAATATGAGTTAACTATATAAAAAGTAAAAGTTTTGGGGATACTCAATTTTCTTCCTCTTCTCTTTTTCTGTCTGAATCTTTTCTCCTCTTTCTCCTTCACTTTCTGCTCCCCCTCTTCAAGCTTCTTGCTCCTCTTGTCCCTTTATACTTTTCCCTGTCTGAATATATGTCTTCTTTCTCTGCTTTTTTCATCCATCTCCATCACCTCTTCTGCCTCCTTCATTTTTTTCTTGGACTTTTTCTTTCTGTCTCAATATCTGCTCCTCCCTCTCTTTTTTTTCTTTTTTGATATAAATGTTTAATGATGGTCTTTGTCACTTTCCAAAAACCTTTCTAATCTTTCAAGAGAATTCTCCCCTGCAACAAATAAATACCACTAAGAAAAACAAAAAGAGGCTTTGATCATGCATATCTTATTTGGAGTCCATAGTCCTACACCCTTGTGCCAAGAAGTAGGAGACAATTTTCATCCTCAGGTATCTGTAGTATATACTGATGATTTCACTAATACCAATTCTGATGTTTTCTAATGTTGATTTTCTTTACATTAGTGTGGAAACTGAATAATTTCTTTTCCTGATTTTGATGAATTCACTTTATATTGGTCTTATGTAATTTCTCCTCCAACACACTGCCCACCTAAGGTAGTATGATACAGAAGAAAAAGGACTAGACTTCAGTACAAAAGACCTGTGCTCAGGACCACTTCCCCAATTAATTGGTCCTTTGGTACAAGTATTTGTACCTCTCCAAAGTCCAATTCCCAATCTCCCTCTCTGAATCTCAGGTTTCCTCTTCTGTAAAATTAAACTGAAAACACTGGATTCGATTATTTCTAAGGTTTTCCCTCCTCTCTCTCTTCCTCCTCCCCTCTCTTTTCCTCCTCCTTTTTCTCTTCCTTCTTTTCCTTTTCCTCCATCTCATCCTTCTCCTCCTCTTTTATCTCCTCTTTCTCTTCCTCTTTTTCCTCTTCCTTATTTACTTCCTTCTCTTTACATCTCTTCTCTTCCTTCTCCTTTCCTTCTCTAATTCCTTCTCTAAATGTCTTCCTCTCTCCTTTCTCCTCCCTTCTTCTTTTCCTCTCCCCATATGTATATTTTTTTGTGTCTGTCTCTATCTCTCTGTCTCTGTGGCTATCTTCTGTGTCTCTCTATCGCGTTTCTCTCTCTCTCTCTCTCTCTCTCTCTCTTTCCCTTTCTTCCCCCTCTCCCTTTTTCCTCCTCTCTCCTTTCCCCACCTGTCTTCTCATCTGATCCTCAACTATTTCTAGCTGGATAGTATTGTAAAATTAAGAGAAAAGCCCCGCACTCAAAATATTTCAATAAAGAAACTATGTTGGTAGACCAGAAATAAGGAATTTTTTGGAGTGTCCAAGGTTGGAGATTGGAAAGCAACCACTTTGAGGTAAATAACTCTTGGGAAAAGATTGACCTGAGACTAAAGAACTGATCTTGGAGAAGGGATCCTCTGCAGTTCAACTTAAAGTGGGACAATAATAAAACGACCAGGTGAATACAGACAAGCACAAGACAGGAAAATTCTGCTATTAGTTGAAGTCTGGGGGATTCCCTGGGAACTATGCATTTGCTTCTGAAAGCAAAACTCAGTCCTTAATGAATAAATATTAAAGCTGTCAGTGCTTGAGGAAAATCAGCACCCGAGGTTTATAAAGCTCTCCCAGCTCAGAAGACTAATTCAGTGGATAAAGCTCCAAAGGAAGAAAAAAAGCACTTGAGCCTATTTTTGTTTATTCTATCAAAGGGATCAATTCTTCCCTGGAGGCACTAGGGGCTTGCTCAGGTAACACCCATTAGCACTAATGGGAGCTACAAGTGTAAACTCCACATGGAGGGAAAGAAGAGATCTTAAAATTTCCTGGATTCTGATTAGTCTCCTCTGATAAGGCCTTGAATCAAATAAGTGCCTGCCGGGTGACTGCCTCTGTCAGGGCTCCTTCCCATCCTGATTATTGCTGTGAAGATGTCTGCAGAGCCTATGTACTGGCTTAGGGTAATAGTAGGGGAAAGAGTTCCCCAAACTCCACTCCCTCCAAAAAATCAGGAGAGGGCACTTGCCTCTATTACTGTGCCCCTGGCCAGTACAGAGAGGGCTGGCTCACAGGTAGTCACTCTTTACCTTCTCAGGCATTTGCAAGGAGCAGACTGCATGTACCCTAGCCCTACTAGACCTGATGTCATTGATTGGTGGGGTGTCGGCCTCCAAAGAGGAAAGGGGAAAGTGCAGTGCCCAGAGGATTCTCTGCAGCCTGGGGATAAATTTACTTCTCGACCTGTCACCTCTCCACCCTTTTATCTTTGGAGAGTTAATTTGAAATTTTCTGTTTTCTTCAAGCCATAATCATCCAGTTAGACAAAAACCAAAATCATTTTTCTCTGTGGAGAATTTCATCCATTTTCAAAATTTCCTGTTATATTTGCCCTTGCCTCTCGTCTTCCAGCCCCACCCTCATCCCCAAAGTAAAGCCTAGAAGTTCATTATAATATTAAGAGTATAATTTGTGGAGGTTGGGTAAGTGGGGATGGTGAAGATGGTAAAGATTCTAACTTCTGGGGAGGGCTGATGAACTGGAAGGAAACCAGTGCAAAAGGGGGGAAATGGTGATTAAATCATGTTACTGTTTCCCTCCTGCCCTAGAGAAATCTCAGCTTATAGCTATTAGGCTAACCACATCAGAATCTGATTCAGCTGATGATAAATGCTTGGTCATAAGAATCATTTCACCTACACAAGCAGACACAGTCCAAGGGAGAACAGCTCCCCACTCTAAACCCTGACAGATGTATGCTCAAAGATCACAACAGCATAAACTTGTCAGTGTCGTCATGGAGCCTTTTGCAGAAATCTAAAGGAAAACAGGATTACACGGGATTTGGAAGCACTGGACTACCCTTACTTCTTTTTTTCCTTTCTGCCATAGTTGGCTTTTTGCAGAGACTTTTAATAGTAGTATTAATAATAAGAGCTCACACTTATAGAACACTTTAAGGTTTGCAGAGTTTTACTTATATTAACTCAATTGGTCCTCATAACAAAGTTATTTTATAAATGAGATAACTTAGACGGAGTTAAATGACTTGCACAGAATCACCCAGCTAGGATCACCCAAAATTGAAGATAATTTTGAACTCAGTTCTTCCCGCCTCCAGGTCCAGTGCTCTTCTCATTATACTATCACCTAACTACCTAAATAGATTAGAGATGAAAGTAGTATATGGGTGATTCATGGAAACCAGAGGCTCCTAACTCTTTCATTGGAAAAATCAGTGGTTATGACCTTGGTTTAGATCTGTGATTTCATCCTTTCAGAAAACCCCAGATGAGAAAATTTTCTCTATCACTGTAGATTAATCAATAAGCATTTTTTAAAATACCTATTATTAAGCCATGAACTTTAAAGTGCTAGGGATTTAAAAAAAAAAAAAAAGACTAGTTCTTGATGTCAAGATGTCCAAAATCCAATGGTAGCAGTTATTTTCCCACTAGAACCGAGGGTCAGCTAGTTAATATGTTTCAAAGACAGGTCTTAAATTCATGTCTTTCTTTTTTTTTTTTCTTTTTTCTTTTTTATTTATTTATTTTTTTTAATAGCCTTTTATTTACAGGATATATGAATGGGTAACTTTACAGCATTAACAATTGCCAAACCTCTTGTTCCAATTTTTCACCTCTTACCCCGCCACCCCCTCCCCTAGATGGCAGGATGACCAGTAGATGTTAAATAAATTCATGTCTTTCTGACTCTCCCTCTTCCCCCCTACCAAAAAGATATCAAACTCTACCATACTATATGTGGAGATATGAAGAATTTTATAGTAATATGAAATTTACTGATTGTAAATTATCCCCAACTCTCTCTCTTCTCATAATTGATGATGTGACATAGTTATATTATAGCTAGAAAGATTCTTAAGGACCATTTAGTTTGAGCTTCCTCATTTTATGGATGAAGACACTGAGCCTTAGAAAAAGGAAATACTTTGTTTCCTGAGAATAAGTTTAAAATTTAGGAACTTGTTCATTCTTTATGCTGCTGTTTGGGAGGGTAGACATTTGGAGTCAAAAGTCCCTTTCATTTAGGGCATTAGGGATAATAGCTATGCCCATTTACAAATAGGACATGAACCTTCAGAAATATAACAGTTCCGATCCAACTCATGTCATCCTCTCGGTAATTGGTTGGACCTTCCTTAGAAAAATTATATTGATGTAACTCTAGTCTCTATAGTACAAGCATCCACTGGTTTAAAAAAATCTCCGCCTATAGAAGCAGCTGTATAAATAAACAAAAACCTTTGTCCACATGTTATAAAACCATTTCAAAGGTGCACATAAAGTGTATCTATTTCCCAGATCTTTGCACTGTAGTTGCTGTGTGGTCCCCACATGAAAAGTAGTAATGGAAATTCACAGGACTACATATGGGAGCAAGGAGTCCCAAGAGCTTGGGCAAGGAGGGTTTAAAATGAGTTCCACTTCCATATTCCCTTACTGCCTATCCTTATTCTCTTCTCCCCACTGATGTCCACCATGACCCTCAAGAGATCCACTAAGTTTGTGGATGACAAGTATCATTTTCATCAGATTCTGCTGTGGAATAAGTGACTAGTACCAGTTTGTAGATGGTTCATTCTAGATTGCCAACTTCTTTCTTTTCAAGAGGAAGTACTCTTTTAAAGAGTGTATCTCCTGATAGGTCACTACGTCTGTAGTAGTAGACACACAGAAAATTCCCAACCACTTACAGGTCTTTTATTAATGCTTTCCCAGTCAATATCTATATAAAGTAATTCATGTTAAATTTCTGCTTTGATATAGAGTGTCCCAAAAGTCCTAAGACAATTTTAAGATATTTAATTAAGCCTTTAACTACCTCAAGACTTTTGGTTCACCTTGTGAACTATAGAGGGAGAGAAGCAGAAATAGACACTATTTACCCCCAATTCATGCTTTTGATTCATCTGCAACAAAAATTTTTTTCTGAGGTTCTTCATTCTCCCTTTCATACCCTTTGAGGTCCCTCAACTTCAATGAGTAATAATAACTATTGTTGTTGTTCAGTCATGTCTGTCTGACCCTTCATGATTCCATTTGGGATTTTCTTGACAATTGTATGAGAGTGATTTGCCATCTTCTTCTCCAGCTCATTTAACAGGCAAGGAAACTGAGGCAAACAAGATTGAGGAACTTCCCCAAGTTTCCATAGCTAGAAAGTATCTGAGGTCAGAGTTCAGCTCAGGAAGAGGGGTTTTCTTGATTCCAAGCCCATTATGCTATCCACTGTGTCACCTAGCTTCCCTGACTAATAATAATAGTTAATATTTATAAAACATTTTAAGGTTTACAAAACATTTTACAAATGTTATTTTATTTTCACAACATCCTTGAGAGGTGGATGCTATTATGCTCCTATTTACAACTGAGGAAACTGAGGCATACAAGGGTTAGGTGACTTATTCAAGGTCACACAGCTATTAAATATCTGAAGCCACATTTGAACTCAAGTTTTCCTGACTCCAAGTCCAGCTTTCTCTCCTTTTCACTGCCTAGTTCTTGAGCTCTATCTGACTTAAATGAATGAGCCTCCTAGTATCCCAGATAATAGCTTTTGAGTCACACAGAAGTGGGTCATTGCCATTTCTATCCTCTAGTCATCTCTAATATTTTCTCTAAAATGTTATCCTTTTGCTGTTCAGTTCAATCCAAGCAACTCAAGTTGGGCACTGGGGAAAAAAAAGACAAAACCAAAAGATGCTCTGTCCTCAAGGAATTTACATTCTTGGGGGTGGAGAAGGTGGAGAATACATCATGTATGCAGGTAACCCAATTCAAAATAGTTTCAGAAGAAAGAAGGCACCAACAACGCTCAGATTGAGGAATTACTATAGGTTTTGTTTAGGAGGTGGTACCCCATTGAATTTAACAGGAAATTAGGGATTCTGAGAAGCAGAAAAGAGAAGGGTGCTCATTACAGTACTAAGGACCTATACCAAAAAAAGAGAGAGAAAGAGAGATGAGAAATAGGGTATCAAATTCATGGGACAATAGATAAAATATGATGCATAAAGAAGAATAAAATGAAATGTCTAGAAAAGGAGGTGGGAGTCTTATTGTAGACTGGGGTTGCTTACATTTTTTCCATTCATAACCCTTTTAACCCAAAAAACTTTTATGTGACCCCAGGTATATAGGTATATAGGGTAAATATAAAATAAAATATTTACTGATAATAAATTATAATTTTGTGACCTGCCTATATTTAATTATGAGATCCCATATGAGGCTGCAAACCACAGTTTAATAAATTAAGTTATAGAAAGCTTTAGATGTCAGATTAAAAATATTTTACTTATCCCAAAGGCCATACACAATTTTTGAAAGAAGATGGGTCAGATCTTTGTTCTCAGAATCAAGGAATGTGAGGTTGGAAGAGACCTCAGTGGCTATTTAGTCCAATCCATCCATGAAAGGAAAACCCACTGTATTATACCCAATAAGGGCCACTGAGACTCTGCTTGGAAGATTTTTTTTAGGAATATCAATTTGGCAGTTATGTAGAAGAGAGACTGCAGAGGGGAAAACATGGAAGCAGAAAGATAAATTAAGAGGCTATTACAGGTCCAGGTGAGTGATAATGATGGGAAAGGTTAGATAATTTGTGCACGATCAGATCATAGTTACTTAAGTAGCTGAAGTTGAATTTGATCTAAGATCCCTTGACTTCACATACTCTACCCTGCCTCTTAGATTTAAAGAAAAAAAGATAAGGAAGGAAGGAAAGAAGAAGAAAGGAAGGGAAAAGGAAGGAAGTAAAAAAAATGAAAGAAAAGAAAAAAAGGAAGGAAGGAAGGAAGCAAAAAAAGAAAGAAGGAAGGGGAAAAAACTGGAGAGTGAAAATAAAGATAATGTAATGGCTGAGGATAGTTGCTTTTTCTGACTTTTGGGAATTTATTAATAAGAATTATTTAAATTTGTCTTAGTATCCATCTCCTACCTAGCATACTACCTGGCATATAGTAAAGTTAAGTGATCAATGAATACTTATTAATTGATTGACTAAATTGTCCACTATGATTCTGATGTCTCATAGTAGTATGGATAGGATCTTGGCATTTCAAAGAATGGTCCAGAAAAGCTTGACTTTGGACAAATCCTAGCAAGATCAAAGGTTTGTAGCATGGGCTGGTGATGGATAGGGTCCTAGAACAATATATAGTGAGACTTATTACCAAGAGGTTTGCCATAAGGTGATTTTTACAAAAACTATCTGCCAGGGTTTTGATAGGGAGTTTAGTATCTATAGGGACTAAATAGATGTACCAACAAAATCACATATCTTTTGAAGTATTTCTGGATAGAATCAGACTGTCAGAGCTGGAAGAAAACTCGGAGCTTCTCTGGTCTATCCATTTTGCTTTACAGATGATGAAACAGGCTGAAAAAAGTTACATGATTTGCCCAATGTAAGGTGACATTTCTAGTAAGAAACAGAAATGAGACTGAACTTAAAAGTTCTGAATCCAAATCTTTTGCCTTTCCTAGAACATTAAAGATACTGCCCACAAATTCTGTGCTCTGAGAACTTCAATCATTGCAGAGAGACTTGAAAAGATTGATAAGTTGATTTGTTGGAGTCTAGTAGACCTAGAGCTGGAAGGATATTTAAAGGTCACCTGGTCCAACTATTTCAATTTGCAGATTAGATAAACTAAGGCCCAAGGAGATTGTGACTTGCCCAAATCAGGTGTCAAGTTCAATACTTAAGGTCAATGTTCCTTCCAATGACACTCTAGTTTAAAGTCAATTAACTCCATTTATCAAATAGGTTAATTCAGAGTTTACATGAGAACAAACAGGATTTTGTACCCAATCTCCTTCACAGAAAATAGTGGTCATCTTTCCGCAAGCAAACTCGAGGGATGAAAATGAAAGCTGTTCTCCTGGGCACTTAGTTTTAATGACTTCGTGGTGGTTACACAGCCTAGACCTCTTCTCTACTCCCACAGCCACCACCCAAGTTTGGCTCTTCATTAACTCTCCCCCTAAACCATTGAAATAAGCTCTAAGTGAGTGTTTTGCAATCACTGGTTCAGGGATCCCTGCCAATCTACAGCAAACTGTTACTCAAGTATAAAGCTTACTACCAAAAATCATTATTTCTTCAGACTTATAATCTTAAAAAATAAACTCCTCCTTCCCTCTGAATCTTGTTCTTCTCACCACTAGTTCCCTAGGTTTCAGTCCTCTCATCCTTTGAGTCATTAGAAGGATTCTTCCCCATTTCCCATTTCCACTAAAGAATTTAGATATTTCACCATCTTAAAGCATAACATAGTTCTCTCTCTCTCTCTCTCTCTCTCTCTCTCTCTCTCTCTCTCTGTCTCTCTCTGTTTCTGTCTCTCTCTCTCTCTCTGTCTCTGTCTGTCTCTCGCTGTCTCTGTCTGTCTCTCTCTTTTCCTCCCTCTCTCCCCCCTGTGTTTTTTCTCTCACTGTCTTTTCTCTCTTTTTTCACTCTGTCTCTCCTCTCTATCTCTTTTCTCTCTTCTCTCATCCCTGCCTCTCTCTCTTCCTCTCTCCCTGATTGTCTTTCTCTCTCTTTCTCTCATATTTGAATGGACTCTCCCTGATTCCCTACCTCTAGTCTCTCTTCTCCACCCAAGTTCCATAAGCTTTCTAAGGTACAATCCTGATCACATCATACCTCTACTCAAAAATCTTCACTGGTTGATGTTGCTTTATATTTTAAAACACATGCTCCTTAGTTTGGCAATTAGAGTTCTTTATAGTCTATCTCTAAACTACCTTTTTATACCTGGTACTTAGTAGGCTTTTCATAAATGCTAGTAGACTGACTTGTCAAGAGAGCTAGGTTCAAGCCTCAGCTAGGACAGTCCCTAGCTATGGGAGCTTTGGCAAATCATTCAGCCTGAATTCCTAGCTATTAAATGAAGGGATCTGAGCTAGGATACTTCTCAGGTCTCTCCCAACACTGCTATTCTATAAGTCTATGATAATTAGATACTAGCCTCCTGATGCATAAAACTAAAGTTCACCTTCAGAGAGGTGAACTCCTGGGCCCTCATTTTAAATGTTTGGAATGACTGCTCCTCATTGCCCTCCCCCAACTTTACTCATCCCATACTTGTGTTACCAGGAAATTTGTCAGATTCTGAAACTTGTGACTGGGTGCTTATTATATGTGGATCACACTGCCCACGGCTCCACACAAGCCCCAGCAGACAGGTCCCCCTTCCTCCAGCAACCCTGCATTCCCAAAACATAGAGCGCATCTCAGAGATCTCTGAGGTCCTTCTCAGAACTAAATCTATGACCCAGAGATCATGGAGACTGCTGTGAATCCCTCTTCAAGACTCTATTCAGTACAAGTTGGTTCATGTTCCCATGGCTGACTGATGACTATCATCCATATGAAAGTGAAGTTGGGAAGAGTGAGATGACATCACAGTGCGCTTTGTTTGGTGTACAAGTACAGTACATCCCACTGGTAATTAGTGTCTGTGACTTCTTTTGAAACAGGGATTAAGCAATATAGCTAACAAATGTCCCTTTCTGTTAAGCATTTGACCTTATCTAGAGTGTGTCATCAGCTTGAAAGTCATGGCTTATGTCAGTGTTAGTGCAAAGCAGCCTCCACTGTTTCCAAATTGGGATTGCTTCCATATCAGCAACAGATGCAAACTGAGCACTCAATAAGTAGCAGTAAATGGGTTGGAAAGAAATGCCCCAGTCCCTTCATCCCCCTTAGTCAAAAATTGGATAAGGAAATGTAGTTATCAGATAGCAAGACGGAGAGGGCAAGTGGATGGCTGGGCCTGAGACGTGTAGATTTCTGGTATAGCCCATGAAAACAGTGCAAATCCAAACTGCAACAAGGCCTTGTTTCTGTTAACCGAGTTATTTTTCTGCTGCACATCAATTAGACTGTTCCAGCCCTGACAGGAAGCAAGGGAAACCACCCATGTTCTATGCAACCTCTAATATGCTTCCAGCGTTCCACTTGTTACAGTCATGAGATAATTGATATATCAGTCACAGGGCCAGTCTCTCTGAATTTCACCCAAGCCAGCTGGCAAAAGAAAGCCTCCTGCTATAAACTAAACAAAAGTTCCTAGGAGTAGAGACAAGAAGGGCCTTTTACAATTCCAACCTGTTTCTGAAGGAAGTGATCCGTAGGTACCCAAAATGACCCTGGCTCTGACACTTATTAATCGCAGGGACATTGGGCAAGTTACTTGATTTTTCTACATCCTCAGTTTCCTTATCTGCAAAATAAGATAGTAATAGTCGAGGTTGCCTCACAAGGTGGTTGTAAGGAAAATGCTTCATAAACCTTCAATTAGGGTATAAATGTAAGTAGTAATCATTGCTGTCATTATCATCTAACAGTTTGTTTATCTAGAAATTTATTCAATAAGAGTCACTAATCTCCCACCATGAGCCTAGCATTTTCCCAGGTATTGTGGAGAGAATTCGCAGAAGTATAAGCCAAGGTGGGTTCTGCCTGCCAGGAAGGAGTTGGGGAGAAGAGAGATGATCAATGCTGGGACATGTGCAAAATAATGCTAGAAGGCTACTAGGGCTGGATGAATGGCAAGAAGTGCTGGGTCCGGCAGACAAGTAGCACAATAGACTTGAGTGGTCAGGGCAGATTTACTGAAAGGGCAGTTACTTCTTGACTTGAGAGACAGATGAGGTGACTAAGAGTGGGGAGTGGGCAGGGGACCATCCTGGGCAAAGATGGGTGGGCTGATGGGGCTGCAGGAGGCTTATGGAGGAAGTTAGCCTGAGTGGAGTAGAAGGTTTGTGGAAGGGAAGGCCCAGGAGATAAAAACCAGAAAAGTAAGCTAGGCCCAGAGGGTGGAGGAGCTTTAATTTCAGACTAACGCCTAGGCCTGCCAGCTATCAGAGTTTCAAAAATAGACCAGCAATCATGACAGATAATATCCTGCAGTGGAAAGGATGCTGGATTGAGAGTTAGCTGACCTGGGTTTGAAAGCCACCTCTGTCTCTTACTGGTTGTGTGATTAAGTCCCTAACCTTTAGTGAGGGTCTATTAAAAATGGGGTGCAATGGGGATGGACTAGTTGACTTCTAAGGCTCCTACATCCTATGGTAACTACTGTCCACTTCTCCCAATTTTGTGACATCCTTAGAAGACATGAAGAGATGTTACTAAGAATTTTAATCGAGGTTTCATTGGCTAATAGATTCATAACTGAAAATGGCCTCAAAGGCCATCTGGTCTAACTACTTCATTTTACAGATGAGGAAACTGAGGTCCAAGAATACTTGACCAAGTTCACGTAAACAGAATAAAACAAATCCTCTAGTAGCCACATATATCTAGATTTAGATCTATATATCTCTATGTAAAACATATATTATATAAATTATAATTATATTATATAAATATATATTTAGATAGATATACATATAGATAAGTGACTGTATACATGTATGTGATGTATAGATATACATGACATGTGGATATATAATACCCATATATAGATATAACATTCATGCACACACATGTGTATATGTATATATGTGTATATATATATATATATATATATATATATATATATATACTTATGAAGAATAAGGAGAGATTTTTTTCTAGGAATTGAAAAATTATCCCTACCCATTAGTACTGGTATACTAATTCTTCTCCATCTTTACAGTTCCATTTAGAATGATCAGAAATGTGTCCAAGGGGTTGGGTAAGTACCAGCCCTAAGTAGAGAACAGGTGTACCTTGGTTTATGCTGTAAATGTGCTTCTGAAAAGTTGTATGTAAATCATTTTTCTGTGTAAACTGCATCTTATTTTAGATGCACAAGAGTGAGCTTGTTATATAAAGAAACTCTGTGGGGAATCCTTTTCTAAAGAGAAGAATCAGTCGATAATTTATCTGTTTTGTAAATTAAGATTTTGGATGTTGGTTTTCTTTTAAAGAGGGGAACACCCATATGCTTCTAAAATAATGACTAACACTCATTTCTGATGGTGTCACTATTACCATCAATATAAAATGGATCTCATGGGATAGAATACCAAACTATGATTATCCTCAAAACCCCCAAATCAAATTTTCCTACCTCTCTGCTTCTTTCAATTCTGCCTTCTTTAAATTGCTACCTACATCCGATTCTTTTGGAGAATGCTTAATCAATTGAGGGACGGGGAGATTAGCTATATCCCTAAAATAAAGCAGTGTAGGTATTTTCTTTGTGGTACTTTATTAATTTGCAAATACCATCATTGAATTTTTGAAAGTTCTAATTTAAATATATTGATCTATTATTGTTTGGTAAATTTTACACCCAGATTTCTTAATTGAAAACTTTTCTGTGGTGACAGACATTTTGCCTTATAAGAGACAAACTTTTATCAAGGGAATTAATGAAAAAAAAATGCAAAGGTTGGTGGCTTAGCAGTACCAAATTGAAAACTAACTTATAAAGCAGCAGTCATCAAAACCATTTTATAACCCCTCAAACTCCAGCTTCTGGAATCAGAATTCACTATATGACAAAAATTGCTGGGAAAACTGGAAAATAATATGTCAGAAACTCAGCACAGACTTACATCTTACACCTCATACTAAAATAAGATCAAATTAGAGAACATTATGAAAGGCAAAATGGACAACTTTGATTACTTTAAATTAAAAAGTTTTTGCACAAACAAAACCAACAGAAACAAAATTAAAAGGGAAGTAGAAAGCTGGGAAAAAATCTTTACAGCCAGTGTTTCTGATAAAAGTTTCATTTCTAAAATATATAAAAAACATGTCGATTTTATATAAATACAAGTTTTTCCCAACTGATAAATGGTCAAAGGATATGGATGAACAATTTTCATATGATAAAGGCATCTACAATTATATGAAAAAATGCTCTAAATCATTATTGATTAGAGAAATGCAACTTAAAACAACTCTGAGGTACTACGTCATACCTCTCAGATTGACCAAGATGACGGGAAAAGATAATAATAAATATTGGAAGGGACGTGGGAAAATTGGAACACTAATGCATTATTGGCAGAGTTGTGAACTGATCCAACCATTCTGGAGAGCAATTTGGAACTACTCCCAAAGGGTTATAAAATTTTGCATATCCTTTAACTCAGCAGTGCTATTACGGGTTTGTATCCCAAGGGAATCTTAAAGGAGGGAAAAGGTACCAACATGTGCAAAAATGTTTGTAGCAGCCTTGTTTGTGGTAGCAAAGAATTGGAAAATGAGTAGATGCCCATCAATTGGGGAATAGCTGAACAAGTTGTGGTATATGAAGATAATGGAATATTACTATTCTATAAAAATGATGGACAAGATGATTTTAGAAAGGCCTGGAAAGATTTACATGAAAGGATGCTGAGTTAAATAAGCAGAACCAGGAATACAATGTACACAATAACAGCAAGAATGTGCAATGATCAACTATGGAAGACTTGCTTCTACTCAATGGTTCAGAGATCCAAAGCAATACCAATAGACTTTGGACAGAAAATGCCATCTTCATCCAGAAAAAGAACTAAAGAGACTGAATGTAAATCCACAATGCTATGTTCACTTCTTTTTTCTGTTTTCTTTTTAATCTCTTCCATGGCTTTTCCCTTTTGCTCTGATTTTTTTCTCCCAACATTATTCATAAAGAATTAAATGCATATTAAAATAAATAATTTTGCCAAAAAAAAAAAACAGAACAAAACAAAAAAAGGAGACAAAGTGCTTTACACAAATGATGTATGAGGAATTGCCCAATGCCCAGATCACTGGAGTGATAGGTTTGTGCTTTAATCAAAGTGGGTAACTTTCCGTTGATAATTAACTGGGTAGCAATGACATAAGAAATGGAACCCCAGAATAATATCATTGCCTTTAGAAACCAGAACCAATGACAAAGAAGAGTTAATGGATAACAAAAACAATCAAGCATAAGTAACATGAAAAGAAACAAAACTGTCCTTAAAATATTTTAAATGGAACATTTTGATGAAATTTAAAGAAGGGAATTAGAAGATTTCTTAACTTTTTTCTATCCCCCTCATCCCCACCCCAAAGGAATAAATTCAATAAGGAAGTTTTGACTGCCTCCCCCGACTGGAAATCTTGATCACTGTTACATAACAATGTTCTGAAGCAGCAAATAAATTGGGGGGATGGAAACTGGCTGCACATATCTGCTTTCCACTTCCACTGAGAAGACAATCATTAAGATCATTCATCTAATCAAAAGAAATGGGTAAATGTTTTCCTAATTATTTTCTGCAGGTTACTTATAAACAAGTGGTAGGGGAAAATACAACCACATCCCTCCTAAGGAGAAGGCAGAGTTTGTGCTCAGAATTCTTTTTCCTATGAAAACTAAGTCTCTAGTTGGCAGCGAGCTTTGGAGGGTTCAAACAAGAATCATATGATGGGCAGTCATTCCAGCATTCAGGTTAAAGCAGAGGTGGGGGGAAGAAATCTTCCAAAGAACAAGTTCTTATGACTCTGGCCACAGATGAGTTTTTTTGTAGAGTTTGAAACAAATCAGTCAAGTCATTTTTGAATTATAGGGCTCTAAAAAATTAATATTTATGGCTCTTCAATGTCTCACCTCTTCTTGGCCATTCATAACTCAAGCTCATTTGGTTTTACATGTTTCAAACCTCCCTAGTCCTCTATTCTCCAAAGAAGGGGGGTGGGAGGACATGGCTGGGACTTTTAATGTCATCATCCATACTACACTTAAAAGCACAATGGCCCAATTTTCATTTCCCCTTTGGGAAGGGAAAAGATTTTTCTAACATTCAACTCAGCCATAATTAGATATCATTGTATCTGTTCCTTTGGGACAACAACTACAAAATGTGCCCAGAGCAGGTAGCACTAAATTCTCCTTAAGTTGAGGTGAGGAGAGAGCAGGGCACTGCCCTATAGGGAAGAGTATTATTCGAGACCATTACTGGGAAGGAGGGGAGGGGGCAACACATCAGTGATGGAGGGATGAGGAGGGCAAGAGGGAAGGAGTATTGACTAAACGGGCTCACCTCTCTGGTGTCCTATTTCAAATCATTTTGACAATTCAGTGTAATGGTCTCTTATTTCTATAGTTAACAATCAAGTCAACAAGCATTTATTAAGGGCTCACTGCGTGCCTGGTACTGCAGTTACAAATATAAGCAAAATGAAAGACCTCAAAAACTTACATTCTAATAAGAGAAATCAAATATAAGAGGTTGAGGAAAAGCAGGGTGAGGTGGATGAAGGGAGATGATGATATTAGTGCAAGAGTATGGTGGTTAAGTATAGAGAGTTAGAAGCAAAGCCATGAAAAGAATGATCATTTCCTCAAAATGGCAATTTCAGGAGAAACTTAGTGATGAAAAGGCAGTTGAGATATGGGGAAAAACCTCAGAAATCCTGCAAATCAGCACCTTTTAATTTTAGCACCCTACAGCAAAACCTTTGTTGTCCCACCCTAGTTATAGTTCTGATTAAGCTGTAAATTTCTGTACTAATAATAAGTTATACTCAGAGCTAGCTCATTAAAGGTAAAATTCTTTATCATAAGAAATAACAAGTGACTAAGGGTATACAATTTCATGTTTATTGGAAAATAATCTTCATATAATGTATGAGATATATGTAAATTAGCTTTATATTGATAACTTCTTTAAGGACCCTGAAAGGAAAGAATATGTGCCTCCCACTTTTTTTGTGTCACCACCCTATTAGCATCTCCACAGTACCCAGAACACTGCTGAACACATAGTGGATATTATAATAATTGCTTTCTGAATTAAATTTAAAAGGCCTCTTTTTACTAACTTCTTTCTTCTCGCATGACATACTTGTCCTGGTTTTCTAATATAGTCATACACAGCACTTTAATGTCACTTATATATACACTATGAGATAGCTAGGTGGTCCAGTTGATAGGAATACCAGGTCTGGAATCAGGAAGACCTGAGTTCAAATCTGACCTCAGACAATTACTAGCTATGTGACCCTGATCAAGTCACTTAACCCTCTTTGACTTAGTTTCTTCATCTGTAAAATGAGCTGGAGAAGGAAATGGCAAATCATTCTAATTTGCCAAGAAAACCCTATATGGGGTCACAAAGAGTTGAAAAGGAAAAATAACTTAACAATAACAATACTCTACATTCTCCCTTCTTTGAAACTTCATACTGTTTCTCTTGCCTAAAATATCGCATTCTATAAGGACTTCTCCTCTTCAAAATGCGCTGAAATTTTCCTGTGTTCTGAGGACTCCATCAATTGGCTGCAGATAGCCTAATAATGTTTCTCATTCTTCACCCTTACATGTCCTAAAACACCAAGCACTCACACATATACCTTTCTACGTGGGTATTCTTTACCAAACATGAAAGCAACAAGAATTTACTGAGTTCCTACTATGCATAAGGTTCTTTGTTAAGCACTGAAGATAAACATAAAAATAAAACAGTCCCTATACTCAAGGAACACATGATGTACTGGCGAAAAAAAAAATATATATATATACACACATACACACACACAACACACACACATATACACAAAGTAAATACAAAAAAGCATGTGGAGAGCAGTAGCGAATGCTCCATGTAGGGGATAACATCCGAGCTGAGCCATCTCAACCTACTGAGATGTGTCCTGGCATTTGTTTTATCCTCCTCTCTTCCTCTTACCATTATCACTATCTTCATTGACTGAAAATTCCTTGAAAATCAATCAATCCCTATATCTTCCTGATATGTGCCTAGCTCTATTCTAGGGGGAAAGAGTAAGAGAAGGTATTAGCCCTTGAAGATGACACCATCTTGCTAAGGAGATAGGAGAATAAAACAAGATCAAATGAGTCACAATGCAGAAGAGTCCTGCATGCTTGACACAATCTCTCTTGCCTTGACTTTGCATTATCCCCAAAATATCTCATTTGGGGTTTCTCACACAGTAGGCATTTAATGAATGATGATAATTAACATAAACCTGATGGTGAAAGGTAGAAACCTGACTACTGTCCTTTTTTCATTTCAAGGTCACAGATATAAAGCCAGAAAGAACTTTAATGGACATCATGTCCAATGTCCTCATTGTACAGAAGAGGAAACTGAGGCTGAAGGATCAAGAATTGGTAGATAGGATGCCAAAGGATTTTATATTCTAATTTATGTACACTTTAGAGGTTATACTATTTAAATACATCTTTTTAAAAAAAAGAAGTGTATATATAATATTAGTTGTTTGGGATATTATAAAAATTTATATTGTTATTTATGATAAGAATTTTTGTACAAAAATCCAACCTTAATTTTCAGATTTAGGTTGAAAACTTTCAAGCTGAAACTATTTTCTTCTCTTGATCTGCCACTACATTTTCAAATAATTAAATGGCTCTCACAAAGAAGTGGGATCAGATTTATTCTGTGTTGCCACAGAAAGAAAAACTAGGAAGATTGGGTTAGTTTCTGGGAGGTGTAATGTAAAAAAAATAACTTTCTAATAACTAAAGACTTTCAAAAGATTTCCAAAAACCAACATTTCTATTACTGGGTCATAAATTCCCTATAAGTAGAGGTGTTCAAATAGAGGCTGGGACCTATTTAATAAAGGTTTTTTGAACGAATCAATAAACGACAAACTCTTAGGAATATTGTAGAGAGGATTCCTAAATTAGGATTTTATTATTTTATTCTCTCTCTCATATTTCTAATGTATTTGGAATTTTTCTTATGTTTGTCTATCAAGGACTGGGGAGACAAAGGCTAGGAGAAAGTACCAAAAAAAAAAAAAAAAAAAAAAAGACAGGGTACATAAGTATAAAGAAATGTTAAATAATTTTTATTTCATGCCTCTTACATAATTTTTATCTAAGAGACACACCAGATTCAGGTGACTTGAGTTTAAATTCTTACCAGAACTCTTATTATCTGTCATCTATGAAAAAAAGAGGATAGATAAAAGTTTTATATCTAAAATATTAAATATTTTAGAAGTCTAGGTCTAAAAGGGACCTTTAAGTTTCCACAAGTTGAACTCCTGTTTCAAAGGCTACACTCAAACTATCTCAATGACAGAGAGTTCAAGAAATGGAGAATATGGCAAGTGGAATTAGAAGCTAATAATATCTTATATATCAATGACATTTTATTTCAAAATTTCAAGGATGTAAAAGTTTCACTAGTAATACCACACTTTCTATTCTATCCTTTCTATTTTTTAGTTAAATAATCTACATGAATTGCTGTGACTGACACCTTCTTTGCCCTACAATCACTTTGAGAAGAAGGAATTTCTTCCAATTTCCCTGGATTGGTTTTGGGATAAAAGTACATCACGAGGCCCATAGAAGACCTTTTGAATCAAGTAGCCATTATCAAAGCATATACTCCATTGGCATTGATTTCTAGAACTTGAGTTCACTATCCCCCCAAAGTGAAGCATCTTGGGGAAAATTTCATATACATCCCCATTCAGTTTCATATAGTATGCCCTCTTTCTGAGATACTTATCAGCTACTGTTTGGTATTATAATTATTTTTGCTAGTCTCTTCCCCTTGCTAAACTCTAACCCAAGACTTCTTAAACTTTTTTCATTTGTGATCCCTTTTTGCCCAAGAAATTTTTACATGACTAAATAGACATATGAAATAGGTATACAAAGCAAACATTTACTAATAATAAATCATGATTTATTACACACAACTGTGTAAGTCATGCATAGGATCACAGATCTAGAGCTCAAAAGGGATTTCAGAAGTCATTAGTCAACCACTTTTCGTTTTACAGATGAGAAAACTGAGGTCCAGGGAGTGTAAATTAATTGCCAAAATCACCCAGGTAGTATATGTCAGAGCTGAGATTTGAACTCAGGTCTTCTGACCTCCTTAACCTCTTCTAACCTCTATTTCTTCTTCTGTAAAATGGGGATAATAATATCGCTTGCTCTTACTTCTTTAAAGTCATTGTGAGGAACAAATAAGATAATGTTTTTAAAACACTTTTATAAACCTCAAAGTACTGTATACACTTCTTATCAAAAATCTCAGTTAATGCCAACATAAACATGGGGCTCTACTTCTTATTGCCTGAATGACCTTAGACAAGCCGTTAAATAACCTAATCCTTTAATCTCTTTTTTGTTTTTTACTCATAAAGTGGGTGGGATGGATTAGATGATCTGAGAGATCCTTAGATGAATATTTCCAATTTTCCCTGTAAGAGGGAGGGCACTTTGCTCTCTTCACAATTCCCAAATCATCCTGGGAGAGTTAATCTCTTGGACTTTGGACATTTACTCTAATAAACCTGCAGTTCTTTGGGGGAATCTTCCAACTAGCAATTATCTATGATCACATCAGGAGAGAGATAGAGACAGACAGATCAAGAATCAGAAACAGACTGATATGAGCTACATGCAGCTAACCCATAACCCAATCCAAATTTGAACCAAAAAAGGTTGACAGAAGAGCATAAATCACATCATTACCAAGTTAAAAAGAATGATTGATCCATCTGGCTACAGAACCAGCATAGAGATCATTTCTTATGTTAAAAGTGCTGGTTAAAAAGGTTGGGGGATATTAGGTGGTTAAGTGGAAGAGGCCAAATGACCAGAGAATCAAACTGTTCTCCCCAAATCGGATCTCCCCTAAAGTTGTTAAATATGCTCTGGGCTGATGGAAACAAGTTCACGGAGGCTAAAATAATAAAGGTGGCTTAAAGAGAAAGACACAGGCATCTGTCACTACCAGTCGGCAAATACACAGGCAGGAGAGCTGGTGAGGTTAGAATCCGAGAAGGCTGGGATGTTTTTCATCAGAGGAAACCAAGGGAGTCAACCTGGAAGATGAAGACATAAAAGTCTGCAGAAAAGTAAAGGCGGTTTTTAAAGAAAGGTGATAGTTAGCAACGGGCATAGCAGGTGCTGGAGCTTCTGAAGGAGAGAAGCCCCAGGTGGGCGACTTTGGAAGAAGTCAGGGATTTTAATTCACTAACTCACCGTTCCGCCTCCCAGCCCCAGGCCCCCTGGCCCCCCACACACACACCCCAGGGTGGTCTCCTGTGCTGTCACTCCCACACATGCCGCTTTAAGGGCAGACACCCCCAATAAGGCCTCAGAAGAGAGGAGGGCGAGCATTCAAACGCCAGCCTACTAAAGGGTTAAGCCTAGGTAAGGAGGGCTCTTCAGTGTCTGGGTGTGTTGTTGAGTTTGTGTGTGTGTGTGTGTGTGTGTGTGTTTAAAAAGGAGTACAGGTAACCTGGTGAGTGGAGTGTCCCATATTCACCCATCTCTAATGATGATTATTATGCACAAACAGCTGTCTACAGTTCAATGACTGAGGATCTAATTGATCTCATTATCTCCCCCCCCCCCCCATAAGGTGAAGTATGCTCTGACTCTGTAGGGCTATGGATCAGGCTGATGAAGGGCCAGGGAGGGGAAGGCCCTGAAGACCCGGGGAAGGCCCAAGGAAGGCAGGCTGGGGTCCAGCCTCAGCTGGAGTTGGTTTGAAACATTTCCCTGGCCCCAACACATGGAAAGAAATGTCTGCCCCCTTGCCTGTGTCACAGTGCTACATTTTGGGTTTTGTTATGCTGGCTGCAAGCTGAATGGCTGGGATATCATTTATGAATATTAATTTTGCAATAAAAAAACAAGACATCGGTGTATTAGTTATGCATTCTTTTGTTACTCTTACCGTCTTTGGTAATTATTATTAATGCTATTATGTCCAATTTCTCCTCACCTTCCTCACTCTGACAGTCACCACTGCAGGGCCCTATCTCAGACAGTTGGTTCCTTCTGGAGCCAATAACAATGCTACTCAATTAACCCTCTGGCAGGGGAGGCTATAGTATATGAATGGGGTAGCTCCTTCATCTAGAAGCCGGAACCTGTCCTCTTCCCAAACAGCCCAGGCCCCCAGCCTCAGTTTTCTCCCTCCCAGCTGCTTCTCTCTCCCCTCTGTTCTGGCTGCTGCCTCCACTCTCTCCACATGGCTGGCCCCTTCTAAATTATTGGGGGGCTTCTTGTTTATCTTATTATTGTGTGATTTCCTCTTCATTTTTGATTGTCTTCCCTTCTCCCCCAAAAAAGAAAAAAAATTAAACCTCCCTCCCAGCAACCCCAGGCAAGGGCTCCCTTCTAGAAGAGAACAAGAAAGGCAGCTTTTCTTTTATATGACACTCAGTTTGTTGTGTTTTCCTTGGGTTTGTTTTCTCGCCAAAAAAATTACCCCCTTTGTCTTTCTGCAAAAGACGCAATGCAAACACCTATGGCTAGGCAGCAAGGCTGACGCCAAAAGCTCTTCTTTTTAAAGAATACTTCTGTTTGCTTCCTAGCCTACAACAGATATATTTTTAACATAAAAACACTATATTTAATTGGTTATGGATCTCTGTTCTTTTAGCACTACTGGATATCACACGAAAACACATTAGTACAGAGCAATTAGTGCAATGGCAGTAAACAACTAAGGCACTATTAAGCTGTGGGTGATTAAATAGTATTACTTTTTTATTTTTTATGATGGTAGACTCAAAGATGGAGGAGATTTTAAATATATACCCCCATTAATATTAATACATAATATAAATAACAGGTGTCTTCAACTTCTTCTTAAGGTACAATTTATACCCAGTACTTCAATCTATAGAGAGCCACTCTTTGTATGGAAAATGGGCTTCTTTATACACTCCACTGTAATATTTCTTATCTTCCTACACCCGGATATTTAAACAGTAATATTATTTAATTGGAGTTATGGAGTCAGACGATATAATGCCTAGACCTATATCAGAGAGAGAGGGAGAAAGAGAAAGAAAAAGGGGAGAGAGAGAGAGAGAGAGAGAGAGAGAGAGAGAGAGAGAGAGAGAGAGAGAGAGAGAGAGAGAAATTCCATCCTCTTGAAGAATATGCCTGTCATTTATATCTGCTCAAAGAGCAAATCAAGCCTTATTTGACAAATTTACTCCAATGAGGTCTAACAAACATTATGATAAGTTAGCTGGTGTGACAGTAACCTTCAGGCAGTCTAAAAGAGCTGCCTGTGACCCAAGGACAGCCCGCTGATGGTGTACCTTTCTAATCTGCCTGGCCCTCACAATCTCTCTGGACTCTCTCCTTGTTTATGGATCATCCTCATGGTCTGGCACATCTTTTCCTCAGCATCTGATTAAGTTAACAATGTGCTGCTATTTGCATGCAGATTTGCTGGGGCTTTTCTCTACAGCTGCTCCCAAAGACTTGGTCTTTCTCTGTAATGTGATAGCGCAGCAGTCAGTAAATGCAATCTTTGTCAAACCCAGGTGTGCTCTTCATTTGGTTTTCATTCGTTCCAAGTAATTTTTCTTTCTGTAGCATTTATAAGGCTCTATTATAGTATAGCCACATCTGGAGCTAAAATTCTTCTATTAATTATATACTTTTACCACTATGAAGACAAATTCTGAGAGATACTAACATTTTTTTTGTTCTTATCTCTTTATTTGACAGGATGTCTCCTATCTTATTTTCTTTTTTGGAAATTTCAATATTTAAAGAGCCTTTAACTATTTGGGGAGGATTTCGAGAAGCCGGGAAGGCTAGGGGAAGGGCACTCCCACAGACCTGCCTATGTCTGTTATTTAAAAGGAAACATGAAGGAGTGAGGTGCTGCATCTTTGGGGGCTCCCAGAAGAGTCCACCTTGTGAGTGCATGCTTTGAAGGCAAGTATGAAAGTTGGGGAATCGGGCATGTGTCTTTCAAAGGAATATATTCTGTTGGAGTAAAAATCAAAAGCAAACAAACAAAAAACACCCCAAAATCAGCAGATAAAATAGCTAGGGCTTTTAACCTTTAACCCAGGCTGTTCCCCAGTGGCCACTGGCTCACATCCTCAAAATCGTCAAACAATTTGATTCTTCCACAGTCAAAAAGCAGAACCAAATTTGATCAGTGCAGTGACTTAGACGCTGTATTTTCTTTGTGCGGCGGGGGTAATTTTTCAATATCAAGTTTGAAGTAGATTAGAGGAGAAATCTGAGCTCTGTGTTCATTCTCATCTTCCGGAGATGGACAAAGAGGAGCTTTGCCCAAACGTTCTGAAAGTTACTTTGGAGCCAATTTTTTTTAATCTCTTTTGGAACAGTCAGATCTGCCCCAAAAGATTACCAAGAGAGACAGAGAGACAGAGACAGAGACAGGAAAAAAAATGCTGAAGCTCAGAGAAAAGTTTTAACAACCAGATATCTTCCATCTGAATTGAAAACCAAAAGTTAGAGAATATGAATTTTTAATTTTTTCATTGAGAAATCTAGTTTTTACAAATATGTTCTGGGAGTATTTATACATATGTGCATCTGTGTATGTATGAGAAAAAGAGAAAGAAAGAGAGAATGGGAGGGAAGGAGGGAAGGGAGAGGGAAGGAGGGACGAGAGAGAGAGAGAGAGAGAGAGAGAGAGAGAGAGAGAGAGAGCAAGCGAGCAGAGCTAAAGAAATTCACACAGTACAGAGAAATTCCCAGTAAAATCATTTTCATCATACAACTCAATGTCAATCAAGCAAAATCCCAACTAGGTTTTGCATAGTCAATCTGACTCCCATAATAATTCTGTACTCTTTCAAAATTGGTGCCTTTTTTAAATACTGATCTCCCTCCTTCCTCCTAAATTGGCATTTAAAAAGAAAGATATAAAAGTAGGGGCCAAGCTCTTGAAGCTGGTAACTAGGAACCAAGCCACCTGATTAAAGCCTCAGGCATGACCATAGGGATGGAAAGATAGAGGTATTAGTTCTATTCCCAGATATAGGAGTTAGTGCTACCAGCAATTATTTGTTTACATTTATCAGAAATCAACCAATAAGCCTTTATTAAGTGGCCATCACATTCCAAGTACTGGAGTAAGACTCTAGGGATAGAAATACAAGGTGTCCCAAAAGACTTAGTACAATTTTAAACTAGCAAAATAGCTTACCCAGCACAAAGAATTTAATAGTATTGCCTTCAAGAAACTTACATCCTAATGTGGGAGTTAGTATTCTAACAGAGGAAGTCCTTCCCTTGTCTAAGTGTCTCTATCTAATCTTATCTAGGGATATACCTATGGAGTCTATATAGTTTTCTATCTAAATAATAAAGGGTGTTCAAGAATTAGAAAGGAAACAGCAGAAATTCACGGAACTGAGATAAGCCAAGAATATCTGCCCTCAGAATACTTTTGCTGCCTCAGTTCCCTCATCAGCAAAATGGGAAGTATATGGCCCTCTTCCCACAGTTATTGTGAAGAAAAATTACTACAAAAGATTTGCAAAGCCTGTTGCCAGATATAAAATGCCTTATAAAAGCACACTAATAGTGTTTCCCCCAGGGTCCTATTTTCTCCAAGTCTTGATTTTATGAATTAGTTTTCTTCAGGAAAACAAGAATCGAATTTTGATTCCATGTCATTCAAGGAAGAATCCATACTTTTAGAAAGAGGGGGGTGGGGGTGAGCATTTAGACAAATAATGCAAAAGGGAAAATTGATTTTTGTAAATTGACTCTTTATAGGCTTCTTCCCTCTTAAAGCATTCTTATTTCTGATATCCCTGCCCCCTCCAAATACCCTTCTGCAAAAAATTAAAATTAAAAATAAAAATGAAGAAATGAGGCCGATGTTGGGATCCTAGATTACATCACTGGTTAGCATGTGGCATGGGGGTGGGGGGTGGGGGAGGGGGGGAGATCGGGGAAAAAGACAAAGTACATTTTGCTCCTATAGCATGCTATTTTAGTGGTGATGGTTTGACTTTTGGCCCAAACGCATATGCCAATGGCAAGGCTAACTCTAGGGAGTAACAAAAAAGAATGTGTGTTCACAGCTGTACAGTATACCAATACAGATTACATGTTTTCAGTGTTGCGGCCACAACAGAATGCTAATTAACATACTGGAGTGATGAGAACGGCTGTAAGGGCCTTATTGTTCCATTATTTCATGAAGCCCAGCTGCCTTTGTTTATGTCACTTATCCTCTCGTGCCACAGGTTTTTACTCCAAAAATACTATCCCAATACAACGTTAATATTTAAAAAACAAAGAGGTGGCAGATTGTCACTTTTGTGTCAGTCTCAAACTGCAGGACTGTTATACTGTTTCTGGTTCGGTATTTAGAAATAATTTAACAGCCATATTCAGACACTGCCTGCATTCTAACATAATGGCTGAATACTTGAACCAAGCAAATGCATAACTATCCTGACATCACTTATGAGATTTAGATTGGTCAGTTAATGGAAGTCTTTACCAGAATCAATACCATAACAGCTTCTTGAAATGAACGTGATTTTTTACCCAGAGTGCTGCAAACAATAAGTACAGAAATGCACTACCTTTGTACCCAGCACAAAGAAACTGAGAAATTCAAAATTAAGAAGCAATTACATTTTTGCAAACTAATATTACAGTTGATTATTAAAAATAAACACATACAAAAAATAAGTACTTGCTATTAAATAATTGGAGAACATTAATACCCCTCCCAATCCTATTAATCATTTTTTTACACTTTTTAATAGCTGTTTCACCTACTGGCTACATTATCATGTTCCTGTTAAGTATTGATATTGATGATTGATGTAATAATGATTAAATAACAAACCACATTCAGAGCTTTTTTGAAAAAAAAAAAAAGCTTCATATTCCTCTTCCAAGAGAATAATGTCTGGTGCCTAAATTATTTTTTTCTGTCTGGATTATGCACTGAAGTGACATTCTTTAAAATACAGGTTTCCTCAAATAGTGTTCCACCAGCAATCTATACATACATACTACAGTAATTTGCAATCACTATCAGCCAAAGCTCTTGGCTCAAGCCCAAATGTTTATGGTGTATTTCTTCCCCAAAGAACAAAAACACCCTGGAGTTTTATTTCAGATTTCCCTAAATGTGCCTTTATTGACACCAGGTACAATAGTTAGAGAAATACGTAATGCCCCCGCATTAGGTCCCTTCTGCGAAAGTCATAAATTAAGTTAGAGAAGGTTTCCCCTAAAAAAAGTTGCTCGTTTCCCATAATCAAAGCCACGCTGTTGTGAATGCTGAAGTACGCTGAAATCTTCCCAACATCCAATTGAGGGAACAAGCCATAGTTGCTTTTTAACGAGTTTAGCTGGTAATCTCAGATAAATGTGAAACAGCTTCAAGTGTCTGTCTTATGTAAGGCAGTAATGAGAGGATTTAGTGCCCCTACATCCCAAACTGCTTATAACCGAGAGCATGCCACAGGTGTGTTACAATCTAATATATAGTACTTTCTCAGCTATGACCATTTCCCCTACTGTGGACACAACATAGATTTTTTTAATTGGATCCAGGAGCTAGCTAAATTACCCAGCTGCTCTGTGTTTAAGCCCCCAGCTAGCTTATATACCAATAATAATAAACTTTCTATAATAGCAACTCAGCCTATTACTCGTTGTTGTGGGCTTTTTTTTCTCTTAAACTAAAAGTGGCCCACTTTATTCTGATTGCATCCACTGAAGAAACTCCTGAATTGGTTTCCTCCTAAAAATTGCTCAAGAACTACAGAAGAGATACAGGTAAAACATTCTATTATGGGCACACATATTTTCAGGGAGGACCTGCTTATCTCAGGGTACAGAGAGAAAAGAATATCTTTTTCTGGCATCCTCCCTCCACCCCTGCCTTTTTTTAATCCTTATTCCCTAGGTCAAAGCAGTGATTTCTCACTAGGCACATACTAGGACAATGATACCAGTCTCCTGATACCAGTGCCTTGTCTATGAGTGCCACAATTGCATGTATCAAGCAGATGGAGTAGACTGAATTTGGTTTGATTCCTTATATTTAATGCCACCATTTTATTAGTTTGCAAAAAAATAAAAATAAAATGCAAGTCCTTTGCTGCCATTTTGAAAATAAGAGAAGCATTAAAATCCGAAATAATAGATCAAAATCTTACAGAAGGCAAGGAAGAAAGGTTTGCCCACTAACTACACTATTCCATTATTTGAACACATTTTTTAATAATCTTTATCCCACTTAAACTTTACGAAAACTCTATTGAAAATTTAACCTTGTGCTCTCGAAGCTAAAACTGATAAAACTTAATAGCAACAAGGCAGTGAGACACTAATAAACTCATTATAGATCACATAAATGGGATGTCTCCGTAGCTGCCAGACATAATGCATAAGCAGCAAGCCAGGAAAGGTAGCGTACATGTGTGCATGGACAGTTGGAGTGAGAGGATTTGGTAACACTTCACAATAAGTTTTCTAAATTTACTTGATTAGGCAGTTCATTTAGAAATTTCAGATGCTAATTATAGGTGGAATGCAGACAAGCTGGCTTCTAAGAATGTATCTTCCTGAGCCCTGATGACTGTGGCGTGATGTATTTCCTTACATAGTGGCTTCTGAGTCCTCAGAGACCCCCATATTTGGTTCCTCTTCCCAAATCACAACACGGAGCTATATTGAGGGGAAAAAAACTAATAAGTATAGCTCACTTCCCCTCCAAACAGGATACCTGTCTACCCTATTCTGAAGGCTGCTAAGGAAGAAGGAATGATATAGCCAGGCCTGATTTCCCGAGATGAGGGGGAGCCCTGAATGATCACAGTTTCAGATTTCACCACCCCAATCCACGGACTCCAAACCTTGCATGCAAAGAAGTGAGGAAGTCACAAAACCAAATAGGTGAAGAAGAGCTTGGATAGGATAACAGAGTTTATCCCTATAAAAAATAAGAGGAAAGAGAATCAAGGGATGTCAAACAGTT
Source organism: Sarcophilus harrisii (assembly GCF_902635505.1). Classification (NCBI taxonomy): domain Eukaryota; kingdom Metazoa; phylum Chordata; class Mammalia; order Dasyuromorphia; family Dasyuridae; genus Sarcophilus; species Sarcophilus harrisii. The sequence goes on from NC_045427.1 coordinate 459,263,039, forward strand.
AATCATCTTAAAGATTGTCTAGTTTTACAGATAAGAAAATTGAAGATCACTGACTGGATAAATGGTACAGCCATGACTTAGGTTCTCCTACTCTAAATCTAATGTTGTTTTATTTTTTTTCTATTACCATAATCATTACCCCATTAAAATGTAAACTCCTTGAGGGGACTGTCTTTTGTCTCTTTGTCTCCCTAGTAGTTAGCACAGTGCCAGGCACATAGTAAGTGCCTAAATATTGATTGATGGCTGATTGATAATTATTAATTAAAATTTGTATCAATGAGGAAAGAAGCAGCATTCTATCAAAAGAAAACTAATCTCCAAGCCAAGAAAATTTGAGTTAAAGTCCTGTTTCTGACACATATTAGCAGTGTGACTTGGGGCACATCATGTAACTTCCCAATGATCCAGGCAACTTTCTAAGGTTGTATGTTCCAGAGGAAGGGCTAGTTTCCATTGAAATGGGGAGTTTTCTAATCTAGCAACTCTCTACACCAATGAAATCAGAGTCTAGCACCTCTCCTAACAATGGGAAATCTATGCTTAATAAATGATAGAAACAGATGAGAAGTACTAGGAATTAAATTAGATACAGAAAACAAAGCTCACTCATAGAATTTCCATGGGACCACTGATTCAATCAATCAAAACATATTAACTAAGCATTGATCGTATGTGCTATGTGTTGTGAAGAAGATAAGAGGAAGAAAGGAGTTTAGGCCTCAGTTTCCTCAGAAGAATGTAAAATGGGGGACTGAAGTAAATAGCCTTTAACATCTTTCCTAACTCTTAACTCTAAAACTTTTTTAATTCAAAATCTATGATCCTATGGTTTTTTTTTATAATAGGCCCTGCCTTCATGGAACTTTTGATCTACCTGGTGAGATAAAACTTGCACTCATAAAAAAGTCTGTCTTTTCAAAAAGTGAAAGTGATAATCTTTCACTATCTGTTTTGTGTGTGTGTGTGTGTGTGTGTGTGTGTGGTTTTCTTTCAGCAAATATACTGGAATGATTTGCCATTTCCTTTTCCAGACCATTTTGTAGATGAGGAAACTAAAGCAAACAAGGTTAAGTGACTTCCCCAAGGTCACACAGTTAATAAAATTCTAAGACCAAATTTGAACTTATGAAGATGAGTCTTCTTGACTCTAGGACTATGCCACCTAGATGTCCAGATGATAATATGAGATAACATTTAACCTAGTGGCAGATGATGCAGTACAAACTATAGTTGCTATCAGGTTCTGGAAGAGAATCAAAGTGAAAATAGCAAGGAGAAAATAAAAAGGAAAGAAGGAAAAAACTGAGGGGAAAAGAAAATGAGGAAAAAATGAAGAAAAAAAGAGATGGATGATAATGAAGAAAACTAAAGAGCAAATCGTTCAATGAGCTTCTTACTCAATTGTCTATTCATGCCTTATTGTTTCTGAGAAAAAAAAGAAAAAGTTGGCTGTACCTTCCTGATGCTTCCTTCAAAAACTCATTTCTATAGGACTTGGAAGCTTCAATTGCACAAGAGGTTGCTTAAGTAAGGAATTATCTTATTTTAGTGGAGGGTTCATTTAGTGGAGGAATCCATGCAGACAAATGATGAATGAATATATTTTTTAATAATCACACTGATGCATTGTTGGTAGAGCTGCTAATCAATATATCTATTCTGGAAAACAATTTGGAATTATACACATCAAATAATTAAAATGCTAATACTCTGAGATTCCATAGCTTAGCAAACATCTCAGTGAGAGCATTGACAAAAACAAAGTTTCCACTTACACCAAAATATCCATAACTACTCTTTTTGCAGTAGCAAAGAACTAGAGACAAAGTATATGTCCAATCAATTAAACAATGCCTAAACAAACTGTGATACATGAATGTAACTGTGTGATAAGAATTGATGGACATGATGAATAAAGAGATTCATGGAAACACTGATCAGAGCTGATGCAAAGTGAAATTAGAAGAGCTAAGAAAATCAAATTACCAGTGACTATAATGACACGAGATAAAAGAGCAACAATAAAAAAAAAAATAAGCAAAACTAAAGATTGCAGAATATAAAGAACAAGCTTGACCCCAAAAAAGAGATCAATCAATAACTTTCCTTTTTCTTCTTTTAAAAAAAAAAAACTATGTATGATAAAGGATTGTTCTTCAGAAGGAGAAAAGATAAAGGAACAGGGGAAAGTATAAGAAATGTGAAAACAAAAGATATCAATTAAATATATTTTTAAAAATAAAAGATTATCAAGCAATTAGAGAGGCAGTATGGTATGATGGTATTTTCCTTGAAAATAAGAATACACACACACACACACACACACACACACACACACATATTTGATTTCCACCTCTGACACATGCTGTGCTACCCTGGGAAAATCACTTAACCTCTCCATGATATCTGTAACTCCCTAAAACTAGGAGTTGCAGAGGACATACCAGCTTGCACAGGTAAAAGTTTCCTCATCCAGAGATTTCCCTTAACCAATGAAATCTCAGGCACAGCCTCTGTCCCTATTCAAGTGATATTTAATTAGCACTAAATTGCTTAATTTAGTGTTAAGGGAGAATTTGTCCCAAATACTTAAAAGAGTAATCAAGTATTTCCTTTCACTTCAATCAGCATGTATTAAATACCTTCCCAGATCCAGGTAGTGAGTGCTGGAGATACAAAGACAGAAACGATGTAGTCCTTGCTTTCATAGATCTTATACTTTACTGGTCAGGAGCAGCATATACACAGATGAGTAAATGTGTATAAAAAGTGCATAAAACAATTTCAATGGAACTAGCATCTAAATGGATCAGTAAAAGCTTCATGTAGGAAGTAGCACTAGAACTGATTATTGAAGGAAGCTAGGGAATGTAATAAGTAGACTAAGGAAGGATAGCAAAGAAAATATTAATATTTGAACTGAGAATTTTGTCTAGAGGTCTTTAAAGGTGAGATGAAGTCTATCTCTCTAGGTCTGTCGGCTGTTCTCTAATAAGCTTGACTAAAAGATCTCTAAGCTCTCTTCTAGTTCTAAATTCTATTTAAATTGTGTGTTTACACAATTATGGAATTAATTATGGAAAGCCATCATTTTTAGAATGCATTTTGGTAATCAATTCTTTGGCCCTTAAAAAAATTCAAAATGGCTTATAGTCATGTACAGAATCATCCTCCATTTCTGCACTCATGGTCATGGAGTATTGGAACAGTAGGCTGAGGGTTTTAAGAGGAACAAACTTTTATTTTGTTTGGCTTTTTTTAAACTGTCTACAAATGTTGGCTTAACTGTTATTACTCTAAATTACTGTTGTCCAGTGACTAAGTAGACATACCGCTGTTGGAAATTAATCATATTAATAATTTTGACTATAAATGAAACCAGAATACCAAAAGGAAGTTGCAGTTAAATGGAAAGATAGCTTACAGGTTCTCCTTAGAGAGGCAAATAAAGGAGTTGGCAGAGTTGGTTTTATCATGTATCCAAAGACAACAAGAAACATTTTGTGGTCATCTCATATTGCAGTGTTCATGATAATTATTTGCAAAAAGACCACCGTGAAGATAATTGCAGCCTATGCTCCAGCATCTGTTGCAGAAGACAAAGAAGTAAAGAAATTCTACAAAGAACATGAAATCAAAAATGATATATTCTTTAATACTCAATGATGTACATAGAAAGGTGAGCATTAGAAGGAATGTGGGAAAAAAAGTGTTAGAAAACATAAATGAAAAGGGCCAAAGATATAAATTTATGTAGAAGCTTCATCCCTAATATTTCAAGAACCTTGTCAGGAAGTCCTGAAAGTAGCAAACTCTGAATGGCAAATTTGCCCTCCCAAAAAGAAGAAAAATAAAGTAAAGAAAGAAATTGATTATATTTTTAGAATACAAGAAATGAACAGTTATCAATTTAGAGTTATTTCCAAATCAGCTATCTGTGTACAGTTGCTCCATCAACTCAATAGAGCAATAGTCAAAATCGATAACAAATTAGAAGAAAGAATAAAAATGAAAAGATATGACCTGCAAATAAGGCAATTATAATTTGATTCACTTAGTTGTTGATGTCCCCAAATGAAAAATCAGTTATAAAAAACAAAAACAAACAACCAACAACAACAAAAACTCAGAGTTAAGCCTGAGCTACAGTCATTTTCCTAAGGGAGTTTGATTGATACAAATCAGTCACTATAACAAGAAAAAACAAACAAAAAATGCCCCCCCAAAAAAACATAGGAAATCATCTCAGCCAGCAAATACTTCATGTTCTTTCCAAGCAGAGAAATATGGCAACCCTAAGCAACAAAACTTTAGAATATACTTGACTGTAAAATCTTATAGTAAAAGATTATGAGGAGTGACACCTAATAATACAGTGAGAAGCAGTGGAGGGGAAAAAAGTTAACAGAAAACTTGTTGAGAGACCTATTTAAGCCAGATCATCCCAAAAGTTATTAAGAATGAAATTGGGAGGTGGATGACAAACAGATCAAAAATAGAAAAGATATGTCAAGAATTTTATAACAAAGTCTTTTCTCTGTCAATGACAGTGGAAGCACTCTTGTCCTTGGTGTGCTAAATGAGGAAATAGAAATAGCACTAAAGAAAACAGAGATAGGGAAATAGTTGGTCTAGAACAAGTATTACATAGAAAGTAATGTTTTATAAAGGTATAAAGGTCACACAATTGTTAGATTAACAAAGGATAGATTTTATAGCTATTTGGAAAGAGGAGAAGATAGAAAATACTTATAAAACTCTATAGACCTTCTCATGCCTGAGAAAAGAAGAGGAAGAACATATTCTTATCTACTGACATATGTCAACTTTCCCACATCTACAGAATTTAGGCAAGAATAATCTATATACATATGGAAGGTATCTTTGATAAAAAGTTCAAGAAGGGAGCAGGTAAGCTTTGCAAAAGGTAATCTCCAAAGGATCAGTTTGTAATAATCAACTAAAAGTAGTAGAAATGCAAGATACTCTTGTTTCCATTGTTTTCCAACTGCACAAAAATATTTGATTTGGGAGCTACTTTCTGGTAAGGGTGTCCAGTGAAAAGTCCAAATTGAAGAGATAGTCCCTAAAGTTGGTGAGGCTCCACAGATGCTTTTATTTGGAGATAATGTTATATTGGTTGAATTAAGGACGAAGCATTGCATGGAGTACTAAATAAAATGCAGAAGTGTGCAAAAGAATTTAGTGGCTGCAAGAAAGCCTATAGATGAACCACAGAGTTGGTCATAGGTTACATTTCTCTTGGAGAGACACTGGAAATAGCCAATGAACTGAATCTAAAATTGAATATGAGGAGAGAAATGCAAGAATTTGCAAAGTGCTTTTAGTGACTCTAAAATTCTCCTTGATTCTTTAAAAGGTCTATCTTTTTTTAAAAATTAAGCTTTTCTAGGCTGTGAATCACAGAATACCATAGTTTGCAAAGCATTAAAGTTACAATTCATACAAAAGACAACACTAAAGAGACAGGTTAGGCATGAATACTTTGAAGCAAATTACAAATCAGGGACCATGCCAAAGTGATCTAAAAGATATCATTCAAGAGATAGAGGGGAATCTAGATGGCACAGAAACTTGTGTTTTGTGATAGAGCACCAGTTCTGGAGAGTCAGGAAGTCCTGAGTTCAAATCCAGCTTCAGAAACTTAACACTTACTGACTGTCACTTGGGCAAGTCACTTAGTCCCAATTGCCTTCTCCCATCTCTGCCCCCCATCCCTGCCAAAAAAAAAAAAAAAAAAAAGAAGGAAAGAAAGAAAAAGGAAAAGAAAAATTATGTTCCTGGAAATAGAGGAAAATAGCATGATTAAGTGAGAAGCAGCATTCAGCTCACAGGTTCCATTACTCTCCATGCCATGTCAAGAGGAATAAAGGAAAGTTTTCTACATGTGAGATGGATCCCCATTGTAGAACTTATAGAAGGATGTAGAAAAGAGACACACAGGATAAAGTCATTGATAGGTATGATCTGTACCTTTGCAGGTAATATCCACATTGACAATATCATAGATATTCAAAGTCAAGAAGAATAATGTGATAAATAATAAAGCAATGTATACATATATATGGAAAGAAGAAAGAGAAATAGACTTTTGAGGATTATAAAGTATTTTTCTCATCATAAGAGGTAGATATCACAACTTTTACTCACCTTGATGATGGATGTGAGGGTAGAGCAGTGGACAGACAGAGGGCTGAACGTGGAATTAGGAAGGCCTGAATTCAAATCCTCAGACACTTCTCTGGGTCATTTAATCTTTATCATCTGCCTCAGCTCCCTCAATTGTAAAATGGAGATAATAATAGCCCCTATCCCCTAGGATTGTTGGGAGGATCAAAAGAGACACAGCACAAAGCTTAACGCAATACCTAATGCAATGCAGGTGCTTAATAAATGCTTGTCCAAGGCCACATTGCTAGCAAATATCGGCCAGTATTTGAAAACAGATTTATTGATTACAACACCGTTCCCTCCACTACACCACGTATCACAGCTAAAGATCAAACAAAGCCTTCTCGCTGTTCCTCACGTGTCATATTCTATTTCCTGTCTCCATGCCTTTGCATAGGCTGTTCCCCATACTAGAAAATATTCCTTCTTCATTTCTGCCTCTTGGAATCCTTCATTGTTGTTGCTGAGTCATTTTAGGCATGTCCGACTCTATTTGGAGTCAATGACTCTTCTTCCCATAGGAACTACTACCATGGATCTGGAACTGGAAAAGATCCCAAAGACCAACTAATCCAACTGTCCCATTTTACAGATGACAAAACTGAAGCCAAGGGAGACTGAGCCAAGGGAGAAGCATTTATTAACTAAATACTATGTGCCAGGCACTGTGCTAAGTGCAGGGAATACAAACACAAACAAAGGACCTGCCTCCTCATGGAACTTACATTTTAAGTAGAGAAGACAACCACTAAAATGAATATGAAAAGGAGGCAGCTACGTTCACAGTAGAATGTGCTCCTACATGAGACACCGTCTACAAAAGCAGGAAAGGAGGCCAGAGAGGAATGAAGACATGATTGGGCTGGTATTTCTTAAAAATGGAGGTTCTGGGAAATACTGACCCATCAGAGGGAGAGGCCCCAAGGGCTGACTGTGATTTTTTTCCCTGTGAGAAGGCTAAAAAGAAGAATGAACTTCCAGAGTGAGAAGCCCACTGTAACATGTTAGAGAAAGTCTGCTTGGATAGGACGAGCAAATATAATAAAGATGACAATATTACCTAAACTAATCTATTTAGCGCTATACCAATCAGACTCCCAAAAAACTATTTTAATGACCTAGAAAAAATAACAACAAAGTTCATATGGAAAAACAAAAGGTCAAGAATTTCAAGGGAATTAATGAAAAAATCAAATGATGGTGGCTTAGCTGTACCAGATCTAAAATTATATTATAGAGCAGCAGTTACCAAAACTATTTGGTATTGGCTAAGGAATAGATTAGTTGATCAGTGGAATAGATTAGGTTCAAGGATAAAACAGTCAACAAATATAGCAACCTAGTCTTTGATAAACCCAAAGTTCCCAGCTTTTGGGATAAGAACTTACTGTTTGATAAAAATTGCTGGGAAAATTGGAAACTAATATGGCAGAAACTAGGCATTGATCCATACTTAACGCCGACACCAAGATAAGGTCAAAATGGGTTCATGACCTAGGCATAAAGAATGAAATTATTAATAAATTAGAGGAACATAGGATAGTTTACCTCTCAGACCTGTGGAAGGGAAGGTCTTTATGACCAAAGCAGAACTAGAGATCATTACTGATCACAAAATAGAAAATTTCGATTATACCAAACTGAAAAGTTTTTGTACAAACAAACTAATGCAGACAAGATTAGAAGGAAGAAAAACTGGGAAAATATTTTTTACAGTCAAAGGTTCTGATAAAGGCCTCATTTCCAAAATATATAGAGAATTAACTCTAATTTATAAAAACAATGCCATTCTCCAATTGAAAATGGTCAAAGGATATGAACAGACAATTCTCAGATGAAGAAATTGAAACTATTTCTAGTCATATGAAAAGATGCTCCAAGTCATTATTAATCAGAGAAATGCAAATTAAGACAACTCTAAGATACTACTACACACCTGTCAGATTGGCTAAGATGACAGGAAAAATAATGATGATTGTTGAGGGATGCGGAAAACTGGGACATTGATGCATTGTTGGTGGAGTTGTGAACGAATCCAACCATTTTGGAGAGTAGTTTGGAACTATGCTCAAAAAGTTATCAAACTGTGCATACCTTTGATCCAGAGTGTTACTACTGGATTATATCCCAAAGAGATTATAAAGAGGGAAAGGGACCTGTATGTGCACGAATGTTTGTGGCAGCCCTTTTGTAGTGGCTAGAAACTGGAAACTGAATGGATGTCCATCAGTTGGAGAATGGCTGAATAAATTGTGGTATATGAAAATTATGGAATATTACTGTTCTGTAAGAAATGACCAACAGGATGATTTCAGAAAGGCCTGAGAGACTTACAGAACTGATGCTGAGTGAAATGAGCAGGACCAGGAGATCATTATATACTTCAACAACAATACTAGATGATGACCAGTTCTGATGGATCAGGCCATCCTCAGCAACGAGATCAACCAAATCATTTCTAATGGAGCAGTAATGAACTGAACTAGCTATGGCCAGAAAAATAACTCTGGGAGATGACTAAAAACCATTACATTGAATTCTAATCCCTATATTTATGCACACATGCATTTTTATTTCCTTCACAAGCTAATTGTACAATAATTCAGAGCCTGTTTCTTTTGTACAGCAAAATAATGTTTTGGTCATGTATACTTATTGTGTATCTAAGTTCTATTTTAATATATTTAACATCTACTGGTCATCCTGCCATCTAAGGGAGGGGGTGGGGGGCGGGGTAAGAGGTGAAAAATTGGAACAAGAGGTTTGGCAATTGTTAATGCTGTAAAGTTACCCATGTATATATCCTGTAAATAAAAGGCTATTAAATTAAAAAAAGAAAAAAAAAAAGAAAATTCAGAAAAAAAAAAGAAAGTCTGAGAATCAGGAGTAGGGACATTAAGTAACTTATTCAAGATCACGTAGGTGGCAAAGTATCAGAGGTCAGATATGAATCCAGATTTCCTTAGTCTGGAGCCATTTTTTCTTTCCACTGGCCACATTGCTTCCTCACTTCCTTTATCCTTTAACAGAAAATTTTTTCATCATTAAAAAAAAAGACAATCTAGAAAATTTGAAAGGTTTGACCTAATTAAAGAATGAGAGTTATAAAAAATGGAGCTCTTCAAATCTATCCCGTACTTTATAGGCATAAGGAGAATGTGGCTCCTGACTTTTCTATATATGTAATTCTAACGGCAAATAGTTTCCATTACTATAGGAGAGTGGAAACAATAGTAAACTTGAAATTAGCCTGGGTTTGAGCCTTGACTTGAACAATCATTAGTTGTGTGATAATGGGCTAATTGCTTCAATCCTTCTGAGTTTCAGTTTCTTTTTTTTTTTTTTTTGCAAGATGGGGTGATAATATCACTTGTAAAGCTTATTTCAAGAGATGTGGGGTAAATATTATTGGGAGAACTTACCCCACAAATGTTTAAAGATTATGCAATTAAGCTAATATTGTGAATGCTATCATTCAACTATTAGTACTTATTATTTAAGGTAAGTGGGAGGAAAAGGAGGAATCTCCAAATTAAGGTAGGGAATTATTTTTTTAGTTCTATTTTGGGGGGTTCATTATCTTTTGAATAAAAAACATTTGAAATACTCAAGTGGGATCTATTTTTTGTTATTGTTTCAATCTGACATATAACAAACTCCAAATGTATACACAAATCCTTATTTCTTAAAAAATTTAAAAGAAAAATGTTTTTCAACTACCATACATTTTGTATATAATCTATTTTTTTTTCATTAACATGCCACAAAGCAATGGTGGAACAATTTTAAAATTTGCTGGCAGCCTGCAAAAATATCCCTACCACAGATATATAACAAAAAAAGAAAAATTCTGTGAAAATAAAAAAAATGTATTCGGGCTTTGGGGGAGGGAGGAAGAGTAAGGAATGGAGGTTCAGAACAAAAGGTGCAAATATACCTTTTTCCTCAGTTTTTCTAACTCTCATGTAAAGGCATCACCTCCCTCATGACATGGTCCTGTTTGAGAATAAAAGACAAACAACTTCTATGAGTTATATAGTAGGAGTTGCCCACTGGGGCCGTAAGTGGAACTGGCCACTTGGACAACACAGCTTTTTTCTTTTTCATTTCTTTTTCTTTCTCTCCTTTTCTTGTTTGTCTTATTTTGTTTTCTTTCTTCTTTCCCACCCCTTTCCTCTATCATACCCTCATCTGCAGGTGCTCTGACTAAAGGAATGTAAATTTTTATATCTTGGAGTTTACAGCCTAGATTTGTTTCTCTTTTTTGAAGAATTATATCTTAAACCAAATCATTCTGACTCTCATTGATTGGCCAACGATGGGTCACAGACCAAGCCCCATTTGGTCATTGTTTGGGCCCTGATTGGCTCAGAGTGAATATAAATAGTGACTGTTTCTGTTTTGGCCAGAAAATTGGAGTTTTCCTTCCCAGATTGATTTTTTTTTTTACTAGATAAAAAGGTCATTATCTGACTTATTTCTTACCTACCTTTAATCATTTACTGTGGATTGTCTCAGTCAAACTAAGATTTGTTAAAGATCTTAACTTAAAAAAAAAAAAAAACAAAGTCTCCAGTCATCCTGATCTATATTTTGCCATTGGACCCAGATGGTTCTGGAGGAGAAAGTAAGGCTAGTGACTTTGCCCAGCCCTACCTCACTTAAAGCCAATTCATTTATATGTCATATATTATCTTCTTAAAGTCATGGTCCTCTTTGAAAAGGACAAACAACAATAATTTATGGTACTCAAGAAAAACAGATGGTATCCAATACAATTGCATGATCCCCATTAAGATTCTGTAAGGGGTCCAAGCTCCTTGAGGGCCTATAAGCTCCTATAAGCTCCATGAGGGTCCTATAGTATGAGTTTGTATCTCTACTAGTCTTGAACTCTCCACAAAGGAAGTGCTCAATAAATATTTATTAAATTGAAATTAATTGAATCAAGAGGTGAATAATGGATAGATCTCTTCCATATAAATTTTAGGAACATAAGACGAATCTAACTTCTACAGGGACAGTTATAAATGAATACAATAAAAAACAATTCCTATGTCCACTTCTGCCCATATTCCATCACCCCCATAATTATATATCCAATTAAAAAGCATGAGGACCAGGATTCTAATCCATTTTTCCTTGACTCCAAATCTAATATTCTTTCTGCTGTACCTCCTACATCCTTCTGTATTGTAGTAAGCTTCTACTGAAACATTTCCAGAGACAGAGAATTCATTGACCTCTATAGCAACCCATTTGCCTTTAGGAGAGCTCAAATTGTTAGGTCATGTCTCCTGACACTAAGCCAAAATTTGCATGTCTATAACTTCTTAGGGCTACTAGTTGTGCTCTGTTGGGCCAAGCAGTACAAGTCCAATCCATCTTCTACATAACAACCCTACACTCCAGTTCCTTCAACAACTCTTTGTAGGCTATGGTTTGGGATTCTCTCTCTCCCCTGATAGCTTTCTTCTGGGAGGTAACAGACATCATAATGAATAGAGTATTGGACTTGCTGTCCAGAATAATAATAAGCATTTTTATAGCTCTTTAAAAACAAATATTCAAATTTTCTTACAAACATCATTTCATTTGATCTTTAAAAATAACCTCAAAGGTAGATATTATTATAATTCCCATTTTTTTATAGATGAGGGAATTGAAGCAGACAGCATCAGAGATTGGATTTGCACTTGTCCAGGTCCAGTGCTCTATACATGCTGTCTCCTATGCTTACCCACCTGTTTAACCCTGAGGAAATGATTTAATTTCTCTCAGTCTCATCTGAATGATCATAAGAAAAAATACTTAATTTCTCTGTGCCTCAGTTTCTTTATTGGCAAAAGAGATGGGTATGAATAAAAGGATCTCTAAAGTCCCTTCTATGGGTTTGCTTCAACTACTAGTTGTGTTAGATGATTTCTAAGAGCATGGCAAACCCTGAGTTTTCTCATCTGCAAAATGAGAATAATATAGGATTTACTTCACAGGATTGTTGTGAGAATTAGTTAAGTGAATATAAATGTAAGGCAATTTGAGAACCTTAAAGAACTGTATAAATATTAGTGATTATTATCTTCAGTGTCCTTCCTAAAATTTGCCACTTTGAATTGAATCTAATTGTTCAAGTGTAATCTGATGGAAGCACAACTACTTATATTGTCTCTATCTGGACAGTATTTTTAACTGAACTTGCAATTAATTCACTAAACTCTCAAGGTTCTATTCATGACTTACTATCTAGAAATATATATGGATTCATACATTTACAATTTACTTTTATAACCCAAATATAGTTCTTTACATTTATCCCTAGGAAATTTTGTCTCGTTAGATTTTGTTCATTATTCTAGCTATTTAGAAATCTTTGCTGAAAAGTTCTTATCTTTACCTAATTAATACTTGAGTCACCTGCAGTTCTCCACTATAAGGACAAAGTCCTGGTATATATTTATTGGTACCTTCCTCCTCAATCTGGAATAGAGAAATCACCTAAGATTTCACATAGTACCATGATTTGCCATCAGTTTGTAAAGGCAGTCTTATAGGAACCATACTCACATTTACTTCTGAATTTCTACAAGAGGTAGAAGCAGATGTTTATTTGGATGCTTTATTCTTTGGGTAGCCATTTGATTAGATGGCATCTGAGATTCCTTCCAGCCTTGAAATACTTACGACTCTATAAAGTTCTATGAGACCTTTCTAATCTCCTTCCACAGAGAACCTGGTTAATTCAAAAGGAATATCCAGGAGCAGGAGTAAAATGTTAATCTATTATATCAAGCTACAGATTCTAGAAAAATTTGTCCATGAAAATTAATACAGACATTCAGATCCAGAAAAAAGGTCTGGGTAAAAAGGAAGTCAGACCATGAGAAAATGCCAAATTGAATAAAATTATTGGGAAAGAAAATAATACTTAAAACAGAAGATTGTTCCTTCATTTTCATTTTTCTAAGCCCATAATCAAAAATGTCCAAAGAAGAAAGCTAAGAAGTAGTTTCATGATCACAACTTAATTTGACAAAGGAAGAAACTGAGACCTAAATATATGAAAAGTGGAATATATGTGAGTCATTGACAGATTCAAGGCCAAAACTACATCTCACTCCTACACTGGGCTGTATTCTTGCTTTCAGAAACTTCTCTGTGTATCCGAAGTCCATAGGCAGAGGTTTGGAGATAGATTCACCCACCACCAGCATTGCTCATGGGCCAATACATTTTTTTAAATCTATTTGCCAGGCTGACCTAATATATAGCCTCATAGCTCTCGACCTCTGAAGGGCCAGCTGGGACACAGGAACCTTTGTCTAGTGGAAAACAAAGACTTAAAGTCAGTGAGGAGCAAACTCCACAATGATGTGGGCTGCCCCATACTTAGGGAGAGGATAGCGTCTCTTCATGGCTCGACCTCTCCTCAGCCATCCTGTTGGGGATTGGGGACAGGAGGGGGGATCAAGTATAGATGTGACAGCAAAGAATTTATGTCTGGCCACAACCCTTGTTGCTGGAGTTGTCACCGGAAACGTTTATCGAGCCGGTCTCCATTCCTATCCACTCATCCTGAACCCATAGAGAGCTGGCATTTCTCTGCCCACTCAGCTCTGACAAAGAGAAGCTTCTCCAAAAAGAAAGAAAGATAAATTTCACATTTTGACACCTTAATTGATGCTACTCCTTTAAACTTCACCAGGTCCCACTCCCCCACCCCCATTCTAATATTAACCCCCAAAAGGCCTTCCAATTATAACCTGGTTGCAAGGCAGAGAGCTGTACTATTAGCTCCATAAACTAATCAAGCGCCATTAACCTGAAAGAATATGGCATTAAGCTTTTGTTTCCAGAAAAAGAAAAAAAAATAAAAGGATGTATGGCATCATATAGCAGTAGAATAAAGTCACCCAGTCTAACACAGACACACACACAAAAAGACTTTTGCAGGGTCGGCCCTGGACGATGAGAAGGGTTAAATTTATGTTCCATTACAAGTCCCTTTTTTTTTTTTTTTTTTGGTTTCATCTTCTCAGTAAAACACATAACTTAAAATGAAATCAAATATTAAAAATGACAGACTATATAAGTGCTGTGAGTAACTTCAGGTCACGGAGGGAGGGAAATGCAGGCAAGTTGTCAGGCACTATCTGTCAGAGTGAATTAGAAACAATCAACAGAGACTGAAAGGGAAGGTGATTGTTATTAAGCAGCGGGGCTGTGAGCAAGCTACCCAGATGTGGTCATGCATATAAAGAACAGGAAACAGCAGTTTAATTCAGGAAGCACTGGCGAATAGGGCAGCACAAAGGAGAAAAGTCCTTTGTCGCTAATAAGCTGGAAGTTACTTTGATAACAGCAGGGTTAGACTCCGGAATAAAACACATTTCTTTCACTACCATACACCATTAATATCACAGAAATGTGGTTAGAAGAAACGCTCAGCACAAGGAGAGATTAGTGAGTGGGCCTCTAGTCAACAGCACACGATGTTGGGTTCTGTGATATCAATTAGGCAAACTCTTCCCAGGCCCATCGAAAGACCAAGATATTCCTTAGCTACATCAACGTCTAACTTCATGTTCCTCAGAACCCCCCTTTTTTGGCTAAATTTAAAAACAAAAAAACAAAACAAACGAAATCAATATTTCATTGTTCTCCAACCACCAGGTTCTGTCATTCTCGTAGCTGTAGAAAAGGTGAGAGGCTGGTAAACAGCCTAAATGTAATGAAGTCCATGTATGCAGCAACTAAAAATAATTTTATATGCAGACAAGGCCCGATTTCATAAGAAATTACTTATGCAGGCGTTCTGCAATTATCCTGTGATACTTTCAGGCAACAGTCTGACAGGAGTTGTACAAACAATAAAAGGATTACAGAAATAAAAACAAATAATATTATACACACAGAAATCCCATGTTGCATGTGGACAGGATTAAGTAAGTGTATAGAAATGAAAGAAATCAAGCCCAGACCATGGGAGAAGTAGATCCTTCTGTCCACCCTAAGCCTAGGGGATGACTCGAAAGAGCTACAGGTATGACTGCCATCCATCCACCAACCTGTGACAGCGACCAGACTATGATGGTTTAAAGAGAGAGGAGCCATCTCGGATGGCTCAGTTCTAGCATTTACAAAAAAGTAATTCTTCCCCTATCACTTCAAATGCCATCTATCTAGCTGGGAAATGGACATTGTGTGGAACCTAAGAGCTCCGTTCCTGTGAGATGACCTCCTGTATATCATACCTTCTCTGTGCCTTGCACCCACCCTGGGAATGTACAACGAGGGGAGGATTAGCAAAATAAACAACCATGTAAGGATTCTACCTATGCTTGGCAGTTCTCAACTGACTAGATCTAATTCTGCCCCTGACATTATCCCATTTCAGTGGACCACCCTGAAGACATGGCACAAGGGCTGGGGATGTCAACTGGTTATGCTCACTCCGTAGCGTCTAGCTGCAGAAAAGTGTTCCAGCTCCCCCTCCCAGTCTGCTAGGCAACAGATTTTGGGAAGGCCTAAAACACACACTGCCTTGGCTCATCCCAGAAGAGTCGGCTGTGCATATCTAGCCAAGGTCAAACAAATAAACAGTAAGCCAGAGAAGGCAGTCAGTACTCAAGTCACAGAATTTTAGAGTGGGAAGGCCATCTAATCTAACCCCGGACCTCAAAAAGGATCCTCTCTAGCATATAATCAATCAGGAGTCTTTGCTCAAAGATCCCCAAGGAGGGGGTCTCAGGACAACAAAAGCAACAATAAATATCTATTAAATATTTGCTGTGTGAAAGAAGGCATTGTGTTAGGCACTTAGAAGGTAAAGAAAAAAAAAAATTCCCTGCCTTCAAAGAGCTTAAATTCTGCCTGAAGGACCTGACAATTGTGCAGATACATATTCTGTATGTTCTATATTTATATATGTACAAGTATTCCTGTTGAGATATATATAGTGAGTGCTACATATGCATATAACATACAGATAAGGGGGCAACTAGTTGCACAGTACATAGTGCACTAGACTTAAGAAAACTTTTCTTCCTGAGCTCAAATCTGGCCTCAGACCCATTCTAGCTGTATGACCCTGGGCACGTCATTTAATTCTATTTGCTTCAGTTCCTCATCTGTAAAATGAATTGGAGAAGAAAATGACAAACCATTTCACTATCTTTGCCAAGAAAACCCCAAATGGGGTCATGAAGAATCAGACACAATTAAAACAATGAACAACAAAAAACAACACATAGATAAATAGATATGATAAATGTTTATTCTTCCTCAAATGGTCCTGTGTGTGTGTGTGTGTGTGTGTGTGCGCGCGCGCGCAAGATCATTGAGGAAGAAGAGAAAATTGACAGTTCAGGAGAACAAAAACATTTTCCTATAGGAGGTGGCCCCTGAAATGAACTCTGAAAGGAGCTCAGGATTCAAGAAAATTAAAGGTTTGAAAGGCATGAACTCCAGGCATGCAGGCCAAATGGAGAGAGGAGACAGGATGAAGAACTGGGGGAAGAGCAGCAGGTCCATTTGACAGGACTGGGAGTATGAAGAGAAATAATGCGAGCTAAGTCCGGGAGGCTGGCCCAAGAGAGGCTATGAGGAGGCTTTAAGTGCCAAGTCAAAGAGAATAATTCATATCTTAAAGGCCAGAGTAAACTACCTCAGCTCTTTGAGCAGGGAGGGTGAGACAAAGATGTGAGAAGACAAGAGGAATTAGAATCAGGACGATACGTGAGAGGAGATGATGGTCTCAATAAGATGGCAACAGTACGAGTCCAATTCAAAGAAGACATGTGTGAGAGATGTGGTAGAAGGAGGATGGTTGTTCTTACTGCCATTATTCTATTTTATCTCTCTACTCTGAATAGTAGATGGCCTATCTGGAGTGATCACAAAATGGATAATTGGAAAAGAACTTAGAGATCTTCTACTCCAACCTTCCCATTTTAAAGATGAGGAAACTGAGGGTGAAAGTGATGGAGTGGTTTGCCCAAGATCACAGAACTTAATAAGAAGGAAAGTCAAGATTTGAATCCATATACTCTGAAAATAAATCCATTGTTAAGTGTAAGAGTAATACTGAAATGAGATGACTTGGTTGTGCCCATCAACAATTGATCAACTGTAAGAATAGACTCTAAGATGGGGAGACCTTGTCCAAGCAGCATTCAAAATGTTTGAGGAGAAAAGGAAGGCTACCTGTTCAAGGATGTTCCTTGTGTCTTTTTTTTTTATTGTTCTGCCTTGGAATTTAAATTTCCAGAGATATCAGGAAGAAAAAAAACCAGTTCAAGCCTTTCTTTTCCAAAACCCCAATTCTTAGGGAAGGAGATATAAGTGCAAGCAGGTCTGCTAGCCTTGCCTTTATTCTAGTGACCGTCTCTGGTAGTTTTAGGATGTCACTCTTCCCTAGCTACTTAGATAAAATTAGGCCACTACAAATCCTACAGTGCTTTTATGTTCACTAAGAGGTTCGGTGTCATGGATCCATGCAGAATCCCCAATATGAGTTTCATTTTCTTTTGAAAGTAAATATAAATAGAGCCAAGAAAGGTTTAAATAAATGTTTGCATGCTAATCTTTTCAGAAATTAATGTGCAAAAGCTAGGAGTCACCACCAACAATTATAAACACATATTAGGCACTTACTACATGCAAGTACAGGATAGGATTCTGAAATAATCACAATCCCTTACATCTGCAAAGTTCTTTATTCTTTTCAAGGCATTTTAACATTCATTACCTTGTCGGGAGAATCAGAGAGGAGTGACAAAGTTGAAGACTTGTACTGCTTCTAAGCATATTATCACACGTATTGGTGAGGAATCAACATACAATCTTCCCAGAAGGACTAGAGACCCCTGGTCTGTGACCAAAGTTCTTAAGTTGTATGGAAGCCAACTTCACTAGCCAATTATAACTTATCCTGTTTGGGACAGATACTGTAAAGTTCAATTTTAACAATAACAACAACAATAATAAAAAAGTAGCATTTACATAGTAGTTTAAGATTGAAAATTGCTTTTCGAATATTATTTCATTTGAACCTCACAACATCTCTGGGAGGTAATTGTTATTATTCCCATTTTATGGACAAGAAAACAGACAGAATGAAATGACTTGCCTAGAATCACACAGCTGGTAAATGTCTGAAACCAGATTTAAACTTAGATCATTTCTGACTCCAAGGCCAGGTAAAAAACTGATTGGAACAATTAATAACTATAGCAGAATTGCAGAATATAAAATAAAACCTCATAAATCATTAGCATTTCTATATATTACTAACAAAGCCCAGCACCAAGAAATAGAAAGAAAAATTCTATTTTAAATAATTATAGACAGTATAAAATATCTGGGAGTCTACATACCAAGACAAATCTAGGAACACAATTACAAAACACTTCTCATACAAATGAAATCAGATTCAAATAACTAGAAAGATATAAATTGTTCATGGGTAGGCTGAGCTAATATTTAAAAAAAAGAGATTGGCAAGGTCACACAAATAACAAGTGACAGAATCAATATTACAATTCAGATTATTTTGATGCCAGATTCAATTATCTTTCCATTCTACTATAGTGCCTCCAATAATATCACAAACCTCAATTCATTCAACATTTGACAACTACTGTATACAAGGCACTGTGCTAACCTAAAGAAATCTTAAAATTTAGAATTTACCTAGTCTATCAATTAATTAGGAAGTATTTACTGAATGTCTGCTCCATGTCATGCTTCCTGGTAGGCACTGTGAGTAATGCAAAGTATGGAACAGAATAAAATATTCCATATCTGTCAAATGTTATATCTATGAAGCATTACTTGATCAGGGCATTTATGGAATTCATAATGTTATATATATCAAAGTTAAAGAACTAGGAAGAATCTTGGGCCACAACAATGGCAAGATGAGATGTCAAGACTTAACTAAGAGAAAATAAGCCCAGTTATATTCTATATTAAAAGCCTATCATAGAAGAGATTTACTCAATAATCCCATTCTGCATGCTAGACAATTTTCTTATCAGCATTAACAATTAAATAACAACAACTGTTTTGGAATTAATATTGCTCAGTATAGACTGGGAACTCACATCTCTCCAGATACCATTGTTAACAAGATGGAATCTTTTGGATCTACAGAATTATTTGGTTAAAGAGAGTAGTTCCACCATCTATATCTGTTCTGCACCTAGTTATAGAGCCATGGACCTATGGAATCATAAGAATGAAAACGAAAGATGAGGAGAACACAAGAATTATTGTAGAGATATTTTAATTAGTTTTGATGACTTCACAAACAGAGAAGCTAGGTGTAAACTGACCCCCATTTCAAAGCAGATGGCATTCTGCAAAGTAGACACCAACTCACTGGCTCTGAAAAGTCCACAAAATTCCTCAAGGTGGAAAATAGTCAATAACCAAACTTCATTTGAAACAAAGTTAGAAGATCTAGATCTTCCAAAAGATATAAAAGCAATCCACCCAATAAACTACTACAGTGGTAGTATCTAAAATTTTCTCAGGCCCTTCAAAATGACAAAGATTGTATCATCAGAAATAATAATATTTCACATTTAAATAATGATTTTGTATGTGTACAGAAGTTTAATAGCAAAAGTCTTACAGCAGTAACTTTTCAAGTTATTTATAAAATTAAAACTTAAAAAGACACTACAACTTCTGGGATGCCAGAAATGCTTTAATATTTAGAAAGTACTTTTCTCTCAACAGCCTTGTGAATTAAGTGTCAGTATTTGTATCCTGGTTTCAGAGATGAGCAAACTGGGACCCCTGAAGTTTTCATGATGTTCTGAAGATCACAAATCAGAGAATATCAAAGATGAGGAAAGCACCTCAGAGGTCACTGAATCCAATATATAACATCCCTGAAGAGTGATCTTCCAACTTTTACTTGAAGACTTCCACTGAAAAGGAACCCACAAACAAAACAACAACTTGAAACAAATTTGGTGTATCAAATGGGGAATTGATAAATATACCATGGTATATGAGAGAATCAATAGAGAACTGACCTCAAAGCCTGGAAGGCCTGAGCTTAAGATCTACCTTTGACATATACTGGCTATGTGACTTCAGCCAAGACACAGCTTCTCACCTTAAGATTATAAATTGCAAGAAAGTACCAACCTGTCCTGATAGCAGGAATTTCCTTACTTAAGAAAATCTTATATCAATAAAATCACAGGTTCAGTCCCTTTCCTCATATGACTATTATAAATTATCATCTTGCCACAAAAATAACCAATTTGAGGAATTCCAACAGAAAGAATGGAAAGATTTAGATGAATAGATGAAGCATGAAGTAAGAAGAATCAGAAGAATAATGTGTGCAAGGATTACAATATTGTAAATTAATAAAAGACTATAAGGAAGTCAAATTCTGATCAATTACAACATTATCTTCAATCCTAGAAAGGGATTATGAGCTTATACCTCCATCGTCACAGTACAGAGGTGGAGGACTACAGGTGTGGAATGTGGTTTACGTGATCAGATCTCATAACTACATCCATTGGTTTTGACTAAATATGTTGAGTTTGGGTTACAAGAAAGTTTCTTTGTCTATTGAGGGTGGAATGGAGCTAAGAGGGAGAGATTGTGACATCAAAACAAAAGACAATAAAATTTTACAAAGAAAAAAGTAAAAGAACCCACTACTTCCCCAGACAATCCATTCTATTTCTAGATGATTCTAATTATTAGTAAGTTTTCCCTTATGTTGAGTCTGCAATCTCGACATCCAGTTGTTCATGGTTCTACTGGGACCTTGTAGACTAAATCTAATTGCTCTTCTATAAGAAAGGCCTTTAAATTACTCATGAATAATTATAATAATAGGTAGTATTTACATAATAGTTTAAGGTTGCAGTGTGCTTTATATATGACATTTCAGCCAATCTTCACAGTAAGGTAGTTATTATCCCTTTTTACAGATGAGGAGTTAACTCCCTTTACCAAGGTTACACAATTAGTATAAGTCTGAAACTGGAATTGAACTCAGGTCTTCTTGTCCAGTAGTCTCTCTACTATATCATTTTGCTGACTACTTGAAGAAATCCTTTGTCCCTGCTTCCTTGATTTTTCTCTCTTCTTCAGGCTAAACAGGTTCAGTCTCCTTAATTAATTCTTAAATGATATGGTCCTTATGTTAAAACTGTAGATACAAAAAGGCCTAAATACCTTTCACCTGGAAGTCTGGAATCTCTTTTGCCCCCCATACACTTTCTCTTCCTGGCTGTGAGAGCCATCTTTCTGAAGAACAATATTCTCTCAATTAAATAGGACTCCTTCCTTTCCCAACAAATGGCCTTATCTCTCAGCAGCCCTATTCCCCAGGGTCATAGATTAGAATGACTCCCTACTCTTTTTCTAGATCTTAATAGATTCAGATAATACTGTTAGTGTTCAGTCATTTTCTGGTGGTATCTGACTCTTCATGACCCCATTTAGGGTTTTCTTGACAAAGACATTGGAGTGATTTGCTATTTCATTTCATCCCATTTTACGGATGAGAACATAGGCAAATAGAATTAAGTGACTTGGCAGGACCACATAGCCAGTAAGTGTCTGAGGTCAGATTTGAATTCAGGAGGAAGAATTTTCTTGATTTCAGGCCTGGCACTCTATTCACTTAGTCACCCAGAACATACATACTGTCCTTCTTTTGACTACATCAGGTCTCTGTGAATGGCTGGAAATGAGTATTATGTCAATGTAGTTTCAGATTCATGTGAATGGCTCAAGGATTGAATTAACCTACTGAGAAGTTACACATTTTCAACCAACTAATCACATTTTATTGCATTTTACTTAGACATCAATACAATGACATTAACTCTTTGGTCCCTACAATCTATGGGGAAATGGTCTAACTTTAGTTCTGTGAAATGTCTATTTGCTTAAATAGAAAGACTTGTGATGATATTAAAAGAGGAAGCATAAAAAAGTTTTTTTTTTCCCCATGTAACTGTTCCCTTTCTAGTTCTTCATGCAACAGAATTCATTCTTTAATATAAATCTACGGGCCTAGTCCCAGTTCATGTGACCTAAAAACTATTCCAAGGTGTAAAGGTACATTTTCTCACCCAGGAAAACCTCTGCACTTTCATCAACAATCCCAAAGAGCTTCAGCTAATTGTTTTTTCTCCTACAAGAGGTCTAATGTATGCCAAGGTTAAATACCTAAAATTCACAATTTGGTGACAGAGAATAGTGAAAAAGTTGGTGACAGAGAATAGTGAAAAAAAAATAGTGAAACAGTTTGTCCAGTGTAAGGAGGAATAGGCAATACCAGGTGAAAAAAAAGGAAGTGCACATTGATAATGTATTGGTGACAAGTGTGCAAGGTTGAAAGTTAGTGAACATCTTCAATTTCCCATACACTTAAGGGTTTTTTAAATTTTAAATATTTCCCCCACCTTCTGGTTCAAGATAACTGAGTAATAATCAGTAAGTCAGCCACTTAACTTTCCTAGGGTTCACTTACTCCACTTGTGGAATGAGCCTGATTATATACTCAATAGAACTTAGTATATTTCTCCAAAAAAATTCATACATCCTACAAATATTTCTATTTCTGTTGGTATCATAGTGATTACTCCAGTTATCCAGGTTTGTAACCTTAGGCTCACCCCCCCACATCCAGTCTGATAGAAGCTTTGTTAACTCTACCTTTATATTTCTTATATCCATACCATTTACATCACGCACACACCCACACACACACACACACACACACACACACACACACACAATCTAAACACTAGATTAAACTTTCATTTCTCCTAACCTGGATCATTGGTATATCTTCCTAACTCTGATCTCCTCTCTTCAATGTCCTCCACAAAATTGCAAATTGACACTATCACAATACAGATCTGATCATGGAAATCCCTTAC